>NW_007001814.1:0-1150 GCF_000164805.1 Carlito syrichta
CACAGAAATAGATGCTGTCTTTATATTTCCACAAGGTTAAACAGCACTATATACCTACTTATTATTATACCTATCAGAATTGCAATTTTACATACAACTATTAAATGAATATTCATTCTCCTTTGCTAGATTGGACCATGATGAAGGTAGAAGTTTTGTTTGCATTTACTCACAATTATTTCACCAATGTCTGGCATATTTCCTGACACAATATATTTTCAATAATTATATATTGATTGATAGTTACCACCTTGAAAACTCAACAAGCCCTAGACATACAAAATAAAAGCAAAAAAGAATGATGTTTTATTTGTCCTTGTCCATAAACAACCTAGCTCAGGATTTAACTTATATTTTGAAAAATGAATGAATAAAAGAAATTATTAGGGTACTAAGAAGTGAAATTTCATATTTCAAAAGATGCAATTTAAAGAAACATTCTATTAAACAAATAGAAAAAATATTGTATAGCCATTGTTGAAATGAAAGTAGACAATAGAAGCAGTTGTCAATTCAATTCAATTAGGTTAGGACATAGAAATGCATAGACAAGGTTCTCTGCCTCTGAGAACAAGACTGCTGAGTAAAGGGGCTGAATATGTGTCAAACAACCATCATGCAATGACAAGCAGTATTATTATGAAAGTGTAACTAAAGAACTAGGAAATCATACAGGAGATGATACTCAATTATCTTTAGGAGTGGAAAGTCTAATAATTCTATACAGAGGAGGTGAACTTAAAACTGGGATTTGAAGAATAAGAAGAAATTTCTTTTAAATGACATAATTGCTGCTCATTTGCATCATAAATTTAAATAGTTGTTAATTTATGTCCAACCCTCAATTCTATTTATGTTCTCCTCCCAAGCTTAGTTTTAGTGGAGAGCAAAGTTTTTATTCATTCCAGCAGGGATTTTTGTGCTACCTTTTTCTACTTTGTCAATTCACTAATGTAATGTCAAAGAGTTATAATGAAATCTCTATCCATGTGCTTCCTACAACTCTGACAAAAGCTTGGAAATGAAGAGTCTAATCTGTCCTTTAAGAGAAAACTGGTAGAACAGTCCTTGTTATATATTCTCATAATAACATACACTTCTTTTTTATTACAATTGTTAGAAGCCCTTTTTTTTTTTTTGTTTTTTTTGG
>NW_007001815.1:0-2208 GCF_000164805.1 Carlito syrichta
GTGGGCAAAAGAGAAATTGGTACCAACTACAAAAGTTTTATTACCCTTAAAAACGGATCTCTAACATCTGAAAATTAACAAAAATTGTGATAAAACTGATTGAGAAGCTATTTATCATAGACTTACCAATAAAAAATAAGGTTTAGGCTAAAATAAAATATTTGAAAGTAATTATCCAGTTATGATTTGATGTAATCCAGATAAGCTCATATTTCATAGGAATAGAATACAAAATGTATAAAACACAGTCATTTTATTGTCTTAAATACTGGCATAAAATTATGTTGAAAGCTTATTAGTTAAAATCATAACATGAATTGTAGAATTACCTAAAATAATATATAAAAGGAAAAAATCATGAAAACTATGCCCTTTAATTCTCTTTGATTAATTTTAATATGTTTTAGAATAAAATGTATCTCCCAAAACATTGACATTTATTAAGGTAGTCCATGATAATGATTTTATAGTCACATGTGATCATGCCTTTAAGTAATGAAGTTTACGTGCAATGCCAGAGTTTCAAAAATTCTTCCACTGGAAGACTTGGTGTGTAGATATATACTGAGAGCTTTTAAAATTCATCCTATCTTTATCTTATCTCTTTGATACATGGTTTAATATAGAAAAGGCATATGCAGTAGTAAGACACAATTTCTGAAGGTCTAATTACATATTAAAGCTGAATTGGTTTTACTCTAAATACATGTATATTTAATGTCATATTCTGTTTAGTAAAACCTCTTTGAAACAATTCCATTGTGAATATATATGAACCAAATGATTTTCCATTACAATAGATAGTTTTTGTATTGCATTAAGCACTTAAAGCACAAACCAAAAGCCATTTGTACTCCCTAAAACTATTGAAATAAAGATAAATAAATAAACCTCCACAATTTTATGGTGGCACTAATCATTTACAACAACACAAAATAAATTTATTGCTTTAAATACACATATACACATAAACATATATAATACACACTTTCATACAAGTCTTTTAATTGGTAAGCATCTAAGACATGTACTGGTTTTCATAAATTTCAGTTTGTTCATAAATCTTTATAACAGTTCCTAGTAGATACATAAAGCTACACCTAGACTCAAAGTGTCTAAGTGCCAAGCAATACACAGATGCCATAGACTATTCCTATCCCGAAGGAGATGTATTCTTACGAGTATCAAGCAACACTGTGTTCACAACAGAAAATGTTTGATTTTGAAGTTTATTGAAAAACAAAATAAATGATCTTGATATATATCAACTTGGAGAAGTACTAATACAAAATCTGTGATCACAATAAAAATATGGTTCTAAGTACCAAAAAAAGGAAATTAAAAAAAAATATAATCAATAAAGTCTTATTATTCAATGAAGGAAAGATTTGCTGTGATACAAAAATAAAGTTATTTTGTGGTAGGGTGCACATTCTTGCCAAGAATATACAGAAGGTAAATGTGTTAGACATTTTTCAAATTCTCCTGGAAAGTGTGAATAATGCACAGAACACACTAGCCAAGCTAACAACAGCTTGTGATAGCACAAAGACTTCACTGAGTGGTGTTCTCCAGTCTTTTATCCGTGAAGACAGTTGCAGCCCATTGACCACCACCTTGGGACAGTCAAGTAAGTTTGTGTGTTTCTGATTCTCAGAACAGGAGTCGCCACTTTGGGCCATACTTTCTTGCTGGCTGACTATGCCAGAAAAGCATATTATGATAGTGAGAAACAGTAGCATAAAGAGATAAAAGATATATTTTAATTTTGTTGCGTTCCTATTTGGCTCCTTCAATCAGTCTGTTTGACCATATTCTTAGAAAATAATGACCACAGACAGTCAACCGACAAATGTCCTTTCCAGTAATATGTTTTTATGCTGCTTATTAAGTTATTACTTCTCAGCTTTAAATCAATAGTAAGGTTAGGACTAGTATTATACATACACATTTTGTAAACCTAAATGGATCTTGTTAGGTTTTCTCAATAGAAGATGCTAAAGAGTGTCTGGAAGCCTAGAAGAGGGAGAAGGGATTTTTTTTTTTTTCTATTTTGCTCTGCATTTTTAGTAACATGATGCAGCCAGTGTTCTTCATATCGGCAGTGAGTTTATTTTAGATTCCAGAATTTTTTTAACCGTATTCCTAAATTCAGCTTATTACACCATCTTTATTATATCACTAGCTATCTAGTGTCTGACAGACCCA
>NW_007001815.1:3231-16662 GCF_000164805.1 Carlito syrichta
AGAGAGAGAGAGAGAGAGAGAGAGAGAGAGAGAGAGAGAGAGAAAGTGTATCTAGAAATCCTGGATGATAAATAAGCACCAAAGTTCGATTTTTACCTTGATGACTTCTGTTAAACCCCGGAGAGTTTACGCTTTCACTTTGATGGCTGCTCAGGGAACAGAGAATGGGGACCACTAGGGGAAAAAATTCTAATAGAATATATTTTTTTTTTTTTTGCTTTGGAGTCTCACTCCGTTGCTCAGACTGGATGGAGTGCAGTGGTGCAGTGACCGCTCCCGGCCACCGCAGCCTCGACCCGCTGGGCTCCGGCGATCCTTCCGCCTCAGTCTTCCAAGTAGCTGGAACCACAGGCGCGCGCTACCACGCCCGGCTAACTTTTACATTTTTACATTTAATTTTGACATGAGAGACAATGTCTCACAATGTGGCCCAGGCTGGTCTCGAAATGAAAAAAAAAAAAAAAAAAAAATCAAATACTAAAAAATTGTTCTTTCAATAAATGAAATCATGTCAAACTTTGCAAAATTGATAAAAAAGAAAGAAAAAACAATACAATATTACCAATAAAGAGGATTCATAACAATGTAAGATGCAGAGATAAATTTGATAATATGAAATTTACACAATAAATGTAAAACAGTAAAATTGATAACTTATAAGAATACATTTTTACCAAAATTGTATTAAGATATTATGAACCTGAGTAGTTTCAAATCTAGTAAATCAATTATATCAGTAGTTAAAAATTTTTTTCACAAGAAAACATTGAAGCTTAGATAAATTTAAAGGTGAGTTCTATCAAATATTCTAGCAATAGAAAAAAATAATAGAAACACCAACACAATAGAGAAAAATAAATATATTAAAAAAGCAACCAGATAACAACCAGTATGATGAATGAAATAGTACCTTACATATCATTATTAACACTAAATGTAAATGACCTCAATGCCACATTAAAAAGATATACACTAGCAGAATGGATTAAAACAACACAACTCAAATTTCTGGTGCCTTTAAGAAATTCATTTAACTCGCAAAATCTCTTATAGACACAAGGTTATGTGTTTGGAAATATATTTCATGCAAATTAAAGGCAAAAAACAAGCTGAATTATCCATTCTCATATCAGATAAAGCAGACTTTAAATTAATAATAGTAAAACAAGACAAAGATCGTTATTATATAATGATAAAGGGATCAATCCAACAAGAAGACATAACAATTTTAAATACGTATGCACCTAACACCAGACATTTCAGCCTTATAAAATAAATTCTACTAAACCTAAAAAAAAAGAGATATAAACAGCAGTACAATAATGATGGGAGACTTCAGTACTCCACTGACAGCAATAGACACACAATCAAAGCAGAAAAGTAACACAGAAACATTAGAGTTAACAGTACCCTAGAGCAAATTGAACTAACAGACATCTACAGAATATTCCACCTCAAAACTAGAGAATATACATTTTCCTCATCAGCATATGGAACATTCTCCAAGATAGATCATTTAATAGGCCACAAATCAAGTCACAATAAATTTAAAAAAAAATTGAAATCATATCAAGCATCTTTTCAGATCACAGAGGACTAAAACTAGAAATTAACTCCAAGAAGAACTCGTAAAATCAAGCAAAAACATGGAAGTTAAACAATATATTCCTGAATGGTCCTTGGATCAACAATGAAATCAAGATGGAAATATAAATATTCTTTGAAAGGAATAACAACAAAACAAGTTATTGAAATCTCTGGGAACAGCCAATGCTGTGCTCAGTGGAAAAGTTATAGTGCTTAAGGCCTACATAAATAAAGTTGAAAGATTGCATGTTGGCAACCTCATGTCACACCTCAAGGAACAAGAAAAGCACAAATAAACAAAACCCAAATTTAGCAGAAGAAAAGAAATAATGAAAATCAGAGAAGGGCTAAATGAAATTGAAATAAATAAAACAATGCAAAGGATCAATAAAGCAAAAAGTTGGTTCTTAGAAAAGGTAAACAAAATGGATAGACCACTAACTAAATTAAGAAACAGAGAGAGAAGATTCAAATCAGCTCAATCAGAAATAAAAGTGAAGACATTACAACTGATCTGGAGGAAATGCACCTGATTAGCTGAGGCTATAATGATGAATATAGATGCGAAAATCTTCAACAAAATATTAACAAACTAAATTCAGCAGCACATTAAAAATAATAATAATAATCCACCACGATCAAGTGAGTTTTATCCCAGGGATGCATGGGCAGTTCAACATACACAAGACAATAAACATGACCCACCATATTAACTGAATTAAAAGCAAAAATTATTTCAATAGATGAAGAAAAGCATTTGATAAAATCCAAAGTCCCTTCATGATAAAAAACCCTCACAAAAATAGACATAGATGGAACATACCTTAAAATAATAAAAGCCATATACAAAAACCAACAACTAATGCCATCCTAAATGAAGAAAAATTGAACGCACTTCCCCTCAGAACTAGAAAAAGGCAAGGATGATCACTTCCCCCATTCGTGTTCAATATAATACTGGAAGTCCTAGTCAGAGCATTCAGGGAAGAGAGAAATACAGAGTATCTATCTTGGAAAATAAGAAATCAAACTATCTCTGTATGCCAACAATATGATCTTGTACCTAGAGAATCCTAAAGATTCTTCCAGAGACTCCTGGACTTGATAAATAAGTTCAGTGAAGTTTCAGGATACAAGATCAACACAAATCTGTAGCACTACTATACATACCAATAGCAACCAAGCTGTGAATGAAATCAAGAACTCAATTACTTTTACAATAGCAACCAAAAAGCTAAAATACTTACAAATATATTTGACCAAAGAGGCAAAAGATCTCTATAAGGATAACTAAAAAACACTGATGAAATAAATTGTCAAGGACTCAAACAATAGAGGAACATCTCATGATCATGAGCTGGAAGTCAACAGTGTTAAAATGGCCATATTATAAAAAGGAATCCTCAAATTCAATGCAATCCCTATCAA
This sequence comes from Carlito syrichta, assembly GCF_000164805.1. NCBI lineage: Eukaryota > Metazoa > Chordata > Mammalia > Primates > Tarsiidae > Carlito > Carlito syrichta. The sequence goes on from NW_007001815.1 coordinate 6,247, forward strand.
ACTGTCAACATCATTATTCATACAATTAGGAAAAAAATAATACTAAAACCAAAAAAAGCCAGAATAACCAAAGCAATTCTAAGAGGAAAAAAAAAAAAAGTTGGAGGCATCACATTACCTGACTTCAAATAATAACCAAAACAGCATGGTACTGGTACAAGAACTGACACATGAACCAATGGAACAGAATAGAGAATCCAGAAATAAACCCAAATAACTACAACCAACTATTCTTTGTAAAAGCAGACAAAATCGTACACTGAGGAAAGATACCCTATTCAATAAATGGTGCTGGAAAAATTGGATAGCTACATCCAGAATGAAACTTGATCCCTATCCTCCCCATATACAAAAATTAACTCAAGATGGATTAAAGATGTAAATGCTAGACCTGAAACCATAAAAATCCTAGAAGATCATCTAGGAAAAACTCTTCTCAGCATTGGTCCAGCCAAGAAAGTTATGGTTAAAACCTCAAAAGCAAATGCAACAAAAAAACAAAAATAAATAAGTGAGACTTAATTACACCAAAAAGCTTCTGGACACAAAAGAAATAACCAACATAGTCAATAGACAGTTTATAGAATGGGAGAAGATATTTGAAAACTATGCATCTGACAAAGGACTAATATCTAGAATCTACAAAGAACTCAAACGAATTATCAAGAAAAGAGCAAATGACCCCATTGAAAAGTGGGCTAATTATATGAACAGACATTTTTCAAAAGAAGTTATACAAATGGCCAACAAACGTATGGAACAATGATCAACATCAGGGAAATATAAATTAAAACTACAATGAGATACCAGTTTATATCAGTCAGAATGGCCATTATTAAAAAAAATTAAAAAATAGATTCTGGTGCAAATGTGGAGAAAAGGAAATACTTTAGACACCATTGGTGGGAGTGTACAACCTCTGTGGAAATCAATATGGAGATTTCTCAGACAACTAGAAGTCAATCTACCACTTGATCTAGCAATCTCACTACTAGGTATCTCCCCAAAAGAACAGATGTTGTTATATAAAAAGACACCTGCACACACGTTCATTGCAGTATAATTCAAATTGTAAAAATATGGAATAAAAAATGTCCATCAACCAATCAATGGATAATGAAAATGTGATATGAATACACTATTTAGCTATCAAAAAGAATGAAATGTCTTTTGCGGCAATTTGGATGGAATTGGAGAGCATCCTTCTAAGTGAACTAACTCAGGAACAGAAAACCAAACATTGCACGTTCTCTTATAAGTAGGAGCTAAACTAAGGATCTGCAAAGGCATAGAGAATGAAGACCCAGAAATGGAAGGAGAAAGGAGGTAGAAGAACAAAAAAATCTATCGGATACAATATGCACAGGTGGGAGTGGTGGGTATAGGTGAAGTCCAGATTTTGCCCCTATACAATGCAATATACAATACAAAAAAATGTGTACCCCCTAAAGCTATTGAAATGAAAAAAGATAGTTTAAAAAAATCCCACAAAAATAAACTGCTTAATTTTTATGAGGCTAAGATAATTTGACATCAAATAAGTACAGTGCAATAAAAAGTTTCAAGCCAATCTCACTTTTGAACATAGAAGCAATAATTTTAAAATGCTTAAGTTATAAATCCAAATCCAATTATGCATGAAAGTGATGACTTTGTATTCAAATTGGTTTTTACCTTAAAAATGTATAGCTTGTTTAATAGCTAAAAATATTTGTAATCCATCATATTAACAAATTAAATGAATAAATGATATTCCAATAGATGGTTTAAAATTTTTTCAGTGCTATTATTTTTTTATTTCAATAGATTTGTGAGGGGTAAACAGTTTTGGTCTCGGTTTTAATTTTATCCACCACCTGCATCTCTAAACATTGTACCTGATAGGTTATTTTTTGACCTTCTGCCCCTTATCCCCTCTCCATTTCTGAATTGTCAGCATCCATTATACCATTCTCAATGTCTTTGCATAGCCTTAGTTTAACACCCACTTGTGGGTGAGAACACAGAGTGTTTGGTTTTCTCTTCTAGACTTAGTTCACTCAGGATGATATTATCCAATTCCATTCAAGTTGGTGCAAAAAACATTATTGCATTCTTTTTGATAGCTGAATAGTACTCCATGGTGAATATATACCATATTTTCATTATCTGCTGCTCTGTTGATGAGCATTTAGGTTGGTTCCACATCTTTGCAATTGTGAATTTTGCTGTGATGGACATGTGGGTGAAAATATATATATATATTTGGGTAGATACCTAGAAGTGGTACTGCTGGATCAAATGACAGATTGGCTTTCAAATGTTTCAGATATATTATACCAATGTCCATAGAGGTCATACTAATTCACACTCCCACCAATAGTGTATATGTGTTCCCTTTTCTCCACATCCACACCAGCCTTTACTTTTTAAAATTTTTGTAGTAATGGGTTTTAATTCGCATTTCCCTGATGATGAGTGATGTTGACCATTTTTTCTTTTTTTTTCTTTTTACATATTTTTTATTTTAAAATTGTGGGGTACAGTTAAGGTTTAGGTATAAAAATATGCAACGATGCAAGGGTTCATCGTTCAGGCACCTTGTCGATAAGGGGTTCCCCCCATCCCCAGACAGACATTAATTACCATTAATCCTACCACCCTTGCCTTCCCTGCCCCTCCCATATATTGCCACCACTGTCAATCCTTTTCCTATAGTATTATGATAGATGTTCAAGGTTCACTTATGAGTGAGAACATGTGATACTCAGAACTTTGTTGCTGTGAAAGATCACTTAGTATTATAGACTCTGGTTCCATCCAAGTTACTGTGAAATTTATGATTTTGTTCTTTTTTATAGCTGCGGAGTATTCCATCATGTATATGTACCACTTTTTTTTTAATCCAGTCCTCTTTTGATGGACAGCATGGTTGGTTCCAGGTTCTTGCTATTGTGAACAATGCTGCGATAAACATATGTGTGCAGGTATCTTTTTCATAGAGTGATTTGAGTTCTTCAGGGTATATTTCCAGTAGGAGGATTGGGGGGTCATATGGGAGGTCGATATTTAAAGCTTTTAGGAATCGCCACACTGCTTCCCACAGAGGTTGCACTAATTTACACTCTCACCAACAGTGTATAAGTTTTCCCTTTTCACCACATCCACACCAGCATTTACTTTTTAAAATTTTTGTAACAATAGTCATTCTGACTGATGTAAAGTAGTATCTCATTGTGGTTTTAATTTGCATTTCCCTGATCATGAGTGATGTTGACCATTTTTTCATATGTTTATTGGTCATTTGTATATCTTATTTTGAAAGGCATTGTTCATATCATTCACCCACTTTCTAATGAGGTTATTTGAGAGGTTTTTTTTTTTTTTAATGATTTGTTTGAGTTCTTTGTAGCTTCTGGATATTAGCCCTTTGTCAGATGCATAGTTTTCAGATATCTTCTCCCATTCTGTAGGTTGCCTATTTGTTCTGTTGGCTATTTCTTTTCTGTGCAGAAGCTTTTTTAGCGTAATTAAGTCCCACTTAGTTATTTTTGTTTTTGTTGCATTTGTTTTTGAGGTTTTAGCCATAACTTCTTTGGCCAGGTCAATGTCCAGAAGAGTTCTTCCTAGATTGTTTTCTAGGGTTTTTATAGTTTTAAGTCTGACATTGATTTCTTTAATACACCTGTGTTAATTTTTTTGTATATAAGGAGAGATAGAAATCAAGTTTCATATTTCTGCATGTAACTATCCAATTTTCCCACATCATTTGTTGGTTAAGCTGTCCTTTCCTCAGTGTATGTTTTTGTTAGCTTTGCCAAAGATCAGTTGGTTGTAGTATTTGGGTTTATTTTTTGATTCTCTAGTCTGTTCCATTGGTTCATGTGTCAGCCCTTATACCAGTACCATGCTGTTTTGATAACTTCATCGTTGTAGTATAGTTTGAAGTCAGGTAATGTGATGCCTCCAGCTTTGTAATTTTTGCTTAAGATTGCTTTGGCTATTCTGGCTCTTTTTTGATTCCATATGAATTTTAAGATTGCTTTTTCTAATTCTGATGGGTGTTGTTGGTAGTTTGATAGGAATTGCATTGAATCTGTAGATTACTTTGGATAATATGACCATTTAACAATGTTGATTCTTCCAATCCATGAACATGGGATGTTTCTCCATTTGTTTCTTTCCTCTACACTTTCTTTCATCAGGGATTTAAAGTTTTCCTTGTAGAGTTCCTTCGCCTCCTTGGTTAAATATATTCCTAGTTATTTTAGCTTTTTGGCTGCTATGTTAAATGCAATTGAGTTCTTGATTTGATTCTCAGCTTGGTCACTATTGGTGTATTGCAGTGTTGTTGATTTGTGTGTTGATTTTGCATCCTGGATCTTTACCAAATCCATTTACTGAGTCAAGAGTCTTTATAATTCTCTGTATAAGATCATACTCTCCACATACAGACATAGTTTAGTATCTTCTTTTCCGATTTGGACAATTTTATATTTATTTTTTCCTGCTTGATTGCTCCAGTTAGAACTTTCAATACTATGTTGAATAGGAGAGGCAAAAGTGGACATTCTTGACTTGTTCTAGTTTAGAGAAGGAATGTGTTCAACTTTTCTCCATTTGGGATGATATTGGCTATAAGTTTTTTTGTATATGGCTTTTGTTATTTCGAGGAATTTTCCCTCTGTGCCTATTTTTCTGAGGGTTTTTAGAATGAAGGGATGCTGGAGTTTTCAAATACTATGTCTGCATCAATTGAACATATAATTTTTATTTTAAAATCTGTTTCTATAGTGTATCATGTTTATAGACTTCTAAATGTTAAACCACCCTTGCATCCCTGGGATAAAAAAATCCCTTGTTGTCGTGTTTTTTGTTTTTTGTTTTGTTTTGTTTTGTTTTGTTTAATGTGCTGTTGAATTCAGTTTACTAATATTTTGCTCAGGATTTTCCCATCTATGTTCATAGGGAATATTGGTCTGCAGTTTTCTTTTTATGTTTTGTCTTTTTCTGGGTTTGGTATCAGAGTGACACTGGCTTTCTAGAATGAGTTAGGGAGGAGTCCCTCCCCTTCATTCTTGTGGAATAACTTCAGTAAAGTTGGTATCATTTTTTCTTTGAGGGACTAGTAGAATTCATCTGTGAAACCAACAGGTCTTGGACGTTTTTGTTGTTGTTTTGGGAAGACTTCTAATTTTTGTTTCAATTTTTCTACTTGTCATTGTTTTGTTCAGGTTTCTATTTCTTCCCATTCAAAATTGGGGGGTTGTATGCTTCCAATAATTTATCCATGTCCTCTAAATTGTCCGGCTTTTTTTTTTCATAAAAGTGTTTATTATAGATTCAGATGTTCTTTTGCATGTTCATTGTATCAGTTGTAATGTCTCCATTTTCATTACTGATTGAGCCAATTTGAAAATTCTCTTTGTTTCTTAATTAATCTAGCTAGTGGTCTATCTGTTTTGTTTATCTTTTCAAAAAACTAACTTTTGATTTATTGATCCTTTGTATTGTTTTATTGATTTTAATTTCATTTTATTTAGTTCTGCTCTGACTTTTGTTATTTCTTTTATTCTACTAATTTTGGGCTTCGTTTATTTGTGTTTTTCTAGTCTTTTGAATTGTGAAGTTAGGTTGTCGATATGCAGTCTTTCAATCTTATTAATGTAGGCATTAAGCACTGTTAATTTTCCTTTGAGCACAGCTTTGGCTATGTCCTAAAAGTTTTGATAATTTGTTTCATTATCTTCATTTATTTTAAAGAATTTTTATATTTCTGCTATGATATCATTGTTGACGCAGGAGCATATTGTTTAACTTCCATGTTTTTGTTTGGTTTTGTGAGTTCTTTTTGAAGTTATTTTCTAGTTTCATTACACTGTGAACTGAGAAGGTATTTGATGTGATTTCAGTTTTTGAACTAGTTGAGACTTGATGTGGTCTATCATATAGTTTGTCTTGAAGACTGTTCCATGTACTGATGAGAAAAATGTATATTCTGTAGTTTGGGAGTGGAATATTCTGTAGATGTCTGTTAGTTCGATTTGCCTTAGGGTACAATTAACTCTAATATTTCTTTGTTGCTTTTCTGCCTTGATGGTGTGTCTATTATTGTCAGTGGAGTGTTGAAGTCTCCCATTATTGTTGTACTGCTATCTCTTTTTTTAGGTCTAGTAGAATTTGTTTTATAAAGCTGCAATCTCTGGTCTTAGGTGCATATATATTTAAAATTGTTACATCTTCTTGTTGAATTGATCTCTTTATCATTATATAATAATCATCTTTGTCTTTTTTTAACTGCTGTTAATGTTAATTAAAAGTTAGCTTTACCTGATATGAGAATGTCTACTCTTGCTTGTTTTTATTTTCCATTTGCATGGAATATTTTCCCCCACCTCTTTACCTTGAATCTATAGGAGTCTTTATGTGTTAAGTGGGTCTCTTGAAGGCATCAGAAATTTGGGTAGTGATTTTTAATCTATTCTGCCAGTGTATATCTTTTTAGTGGAGCATTGAGACAATTTATATTCAGAGTTAGTAATGATATGTAAGGGTAATATTCCATTCATCATACTGGTTGTTATCTGGTTGCTTATTCGCTTATTTTCTTTACTGTCATGGTCCATAAGGCTTATGGGCTTTATTGTTTCCAACATTTTTATACTTGTGCATTTCGACCCTTTGTTTCAGTATTTATAACTCATTTTTTGTAAAGTCAGTCTAGTGGAGATAAATTCCCTCAGCATTTGCTTGTCTGGAGAAAACTTAATTTCTCATTTATTCATAAAATGTAGTTTCACAGGATACAAAATCCTTGACTGAGTTTTATTCTGTTTGAGAACATTAACGATGGGGTCCCAATCTTTTCTGGCTTGTAGGGTTTCTTCTGAGAAGTCTGCCATTAGTCAGATAGGTTTATCTTTGTAAGTTATTTGGTGCTTTTGTCTCACTGTCCTTAAAATTATTTCCTTCACATTAACTTTGCATAACCAGATGATTATGTGCTTGGGGATGACTTTTTGCAGTGAATCTTCTGGGGATTCTTAGGGCTGTTATATCCAGATATTTAGCTCAATGGCAAGGCCAGGAAAGTTTTCCTTTATCATTTCCTCAAATACCTTTACCAAATCTGTTTCTTTAACTTCTTCCTCAGGAACACTTATGATTCTTAGGTTTGAATGTTTTACATAATCCTACATTTCTTAGAGACTTTGTTCCATTCTTTTAATTCTTTTTTTCCCTATTACTGTCTAATTGGGCTAATTCAGAAGCCTTATTTTCAAGTTCTGAGATCCTTTCTATTGCTTGCTCTAGTCTACTATTAAAACTGTGCATTACACTTAAAGATTCTTTCATTTCCAGAATTTCACAATTTTTTGGGGGGGGGCGTACCTGTATCTTCAGATAATTTTTCATTTTCCTCCTGAAGTTTGCGGATCAATTTTTTTAAATAGCATTTAAAAAAATTTACATTGAAGATGTGGGGTACAATTCAGGGTTAGTTATACAAATGTTCATTGTGCTGGTACCCTTGTTGATGAGGTGTGCCTCCCCCTCTTCCCTGCAGTTTCCTACTACTGCCAATTCCACCCCTGCCCTTCTCTGGCAGTTTCCCACTACTGCCAATCCCTTTCTTAAAGTATTATGATAATTTTTCAAGGTCCACTTTTGAATCAGAACATGTGATACTCAGTTCTTTGTTTCTGTGATAGATCACACAGTATGACAGACTCTAAATCCATCCAAGTTGCTGTGAAGTTCATAATTTTGTTCTTCTTTATGGCTGCGTAATATTCCATCATGTGTATGTACCACATTTTTTTTTATCCAGTCCTCTTTCAGTGGGAAACATGGTTGATTCCATGTTTTTGCTATTGTAAAAAATGCTTCAGTAACATGTAGATATCTTTTTCATACAGTGATTTGAGTTCCTCTGGGTATATTCCTAGTAGGGAGATTGAGGGGTCATATAAAAGGTCAATTTTTAGATCTTTTAGGAATCACCACACTGTTTTCCACAGAGGTTTACTAGTTTACATTCCCACTAACAGTGTAGAAGTATTCCCTTTTCCCTGCATCCTTTCCAGCATCTTTTGTGTTTTGAGTTATTGATGATGGCATCCTGACTGGAGTTAGGTGGTTTTAATTTGCATTTATTTGATGAGCAGTGAGGCTAAGCATTTTTTTCATGTATCTGTTGGCTGCTCATATGTCTTTTTTTGAGAAGTGTCTATTCATATCTTTGGCCCACTTTGTAAAGAGGCTGTTTGTGTTTTTCTTTTCAGCACATTTGAGTTTCTTGTAGATCCTAGATGTTAGGCCTTTGTCAGGTATACAGTTGGCAAATATTTTTTCCCAGTTTTTGGGTTGTTTCCTTACTCTCTCAGTGGTTTCTTTGGCTTTGCAGAAGACTGTCTGTTTGATGAAGTCCCATTTGTCTATCTTATCTCTTATGGCATGGACACTTGGGGTTTTGATTAGGAATTGGTTGCCAGTTCCAATTTCCATAAGGGTGTCTCCTGTATTTTTTAAGGTTCTTATAGTTTGAGGTTTTAAATTTAGATCTTTCATTCATTTATAGTTGATTTCTGTGTATGGTGATAGGTACGGAGGGGTCATGTTTTAATTTTCTGCATGTGGTCAGCCAGCTTTCCCAGCACCTTTTACTGAATAAGTTCTCCTCTCCCCAGTGGTTGATGGTGGAGGCTTTGTCGAAGATGACTTAGTTGAGAAATTGAGGTTTTGATTTCGAAATCTCTATCCTGTTACATTGGTCTGTATACCTGTTCTTGTACCAATACCAGCCTGTTTTGATTATTGTAGCCTTATAATAAAGTATAATGTCTGGGAGTGTGATACCTCTCTCTTTTTTTTTCCCCCTGAGGATTGTTTTGGCTATTCGTGGTCATTTATGTTTCCATATGAATTCCTGTATTGTTATTTCCAGGTGTGGTAATACTGCTGGTTATTTATTTATTTATTTATTTATTTTTTAGTTGGAGTCTCACTCTGTCACCCAGACTGGGGTGCAGTGGCCGCTCCCAGCCACTGCAGCCTTGACCTGCTGGGCTCTGGTGATCCTTCCACCTCAGCCATCCAAGTAGCCGGAATTACAGGCATGCGCTACCACACCCAGTTGATTTTTTTGATTTATTGTAGAGATGAGGTCTTGCTGCCCAGGTGGGTCTCGTACCTGTGGGCTCAGGCAATTCACTCACCTCAGCCTCCCAAAGGCACGGGATTACAGGCTGAGCCACCGAGCCCGGTTTCTGCTGGTAATTTAAAGGTATTGCATTAAATCTGTAGATGTCTTGGGTGGGATGTACATCTTAAGAATGTTGATTCTTCCAATCCATGAGCATGGAATATTTTTCCATTTGTTTGCGTCATCTTTGATTTCTTTGAACAGTGTTTTGTAGTTTTTGTTGTAAAGGTCTTTGACCTCTCTGTTTAGGAAGATGTCAAGGCATTTAACTTTTCTGTGGCTATTGTGAGTGGGACTGTGCTTTTTGTTAGGGTTTCTGTTTGTTTATTTTTTTAACTTATTTTTTATTTTAAAATTGTGGGGTACAGTTAAGGTTTAGGTATAAAAATATGCAAAGATGCAAGGGTGCATTGTTCAGGCACCCTTGTTGATAAGGGGTGTCTCCCCCATCCCCAGACGGATATTGACTGCCATTAATCCCACCACCCTTTCACTCCCCGTCCCCCCCCCATAGATTCCCACCACTGTCAATCCTTTTCTTATAGTTTTATGATAGATGTTCAAGGTCCACTTATGAGTGAGAACATGTGATACTCAGATCTTTGTTGCTGTGAACAGTCACTCAGTATTATAGACTCTAGTTCCATCCAAGCTGCTGCAAAATTCATGATTTTGTTCTTTTTTATAGTTGCATAGTATTCCATCATGTAAATGTACCACATTTTTTTAATCCAGTCCACTTTTGATGGACAGCATGGTTGGTTCCAGGTTCTTGCTATTGTGAACAATGCTGTGATAAACATACATGTGCAAGTATCTTTTTCATAGACTGATTTGAGTTCTTCAGGGTATATTCCCAGTACGGGGATTGCAGGATCATTTGGGAGGTCAATATTTAGAGCATTTAGAAATTGCCACACTGTTTTCCACAGAGGTTGTACTAGTTTACACTCCCACAAACAATGTAGAAGTATTCCCTTTTCACCACATCCTCTCCAGCATCTGTTATTTTTTGAGTTATTGATGATCGCCATTCTGACTGGAGTTAGGTGGTATCTCAGTGTAGTTTTAATTTGCATCTCTTTGATGATTAGCGAGGTTGAACATTTCTTCATGTGTCTGTTGGCTACTCGTATGTCTTTTTTTGTGAAGTGTCTGTTCATATCTTTTGACCACTTTGTAATGGGGTTGTTTGTTTTTTTCTTTTCAGCACATTTGAGTTCCTTGTAGAT
>NW_007001815.1:17360-18105 GCF_000164805.1 Carlito syrichta
TGTGCTTTTTATTTGGGTTTCTGTTTGTTTATTATTGGTGTAAAGAAATGTGATTGTCTTTATACCCTGAGACTTTGCCAAAGTCCTTTGTCAGTGCAAGGAGACTTTTGACAGATTCTCTTCGGTTTTCAAGGGGCAGAATCATGTCATCTGCAAAGAGAGATAACTTGACTTCCTCTTTTCCTATTTGGATACCCCTGATCACCTTCTCTTTTCTGATTGCTCTAGCCAGGACTTCCAATACTATATTGAACAGGATGGGAGAGAGTGGGCATCCTTGTCTTATTTCAGTTTTCAGGGGAAATGGTGCCAATTTTTATTTGTTTAGGAGTAAGCTAGCTGTAGGTTTCATGTAGACGGCTTTTACAATTTAAGAGTAAGCTAGCTATAGGTTTCACGTAGATGGTTCCATATATGCCTAGATGTTTGAGGGTTTTTATCAAGAAGGGGTGCTGGATTTTATCAAAAGTTTTTCCACATCTAATGATATAATCATGTGGTTTTTTTTCTGAAGTCTGTTGATGTATTTAATAACATTTATTGTCTTGCAAATGTTGAGCCAGGCTTGCATCCATCCATCATGATGGATGATTTTTGAGATGTGTTGTTGAATCCAGTTTGCTATGATCTTGTTGAGAATTTTAGCATCTATGTTTACCAAAGATATTGGCCTGTAGTTCTCTTTCTTTGTTGGGTCTTTACTTGGCTTGGGTATCAATGTGATGTTAGCTTCATAAAATGATTT
>NW_007001815.1:19170-79206 GCF_000164805.1 Carlito syrichta
CTGATTTTTTGTCCTGATGATCTGTCTAGGGTTGTGAGTGGGGTATTGAAGTCCCCAGCTTTGGTGTTGTTGGAGTTGATATCTTTCTTTAATTTACCTAGAAGCTGCTTTAGGAAAGTTGGCACTCCTATGTTGGGTACATATATGTTTAGGAAGGATATTTCTTGTGGTTGGATTGAACCTTTTATCATTTTGTAGTGGCCGTCTGTATCTTTTTAAATTTTTGGTGGCTTAAAGGATATTTTGTCTCAGATTAAGATCACGACTCCTCCTTTTTTTGTGTTTTGTTTGCCTGAAAATTTGTTTCCCATCTGCTTACTTTGAACCTGTGAGTGTCCTTTCTAGTGAGGTGAGTTTCTTGAAGGCAAAATATTGTTGCCTGGTGATATTTTATCATTTTGCCATTCTATGTCTTTTCAGTGGTGCATTTAGTCTGTTCACATTCAGGCTAATTATTGAAATGTGAGAGTTGATCCCTGTCATAAGGTTCTTACAGAGTTGTTGTTGTTCCTGTTTGTGTGTTGTCTTTCTTTTGGTTTTAAAGTTGGTTCATGTGTGTTTTTAATCTTTTACCTGTACTCTTGTGAAGAATATTGTTGTTCTTTTTTCCTTTTCTTCTGTGTTCAATACTTTCTTAAGTGTTTCTTGTAGAGGTGGTCTGGTGGCAGCATAGGTTCTTAGGGATTGGGTTTCTGGGAAATATTTCAATTCTCCCTCAATGATGAAGCTTAGCTTGACTGGATAGGTTATTTTCAGTTGAAAGTGTTTATCTTTTAGAACTTTGAAGATAGGGCTCCAAGCTCTCCTAGCCTGGAGGGTTTCTGTAGATAAATCTGCTACTATTCTAATTGGTCTTCCCTGGTAGGTAGTCTGACCTTTTTCTCTTGCTGACTTTAGGATTTGTTTTCTTTTATGTCTACTTTTTTTAGGTGAATTATTATGTATCTGGGAGTTGGTCTTCTCATTTGTTGTCTTGCAGGGGTTCTCTGAATCTCTTGTGTTTGAATTTTTGCATCACTGATGAGATGAGGGAAGTTTTCTTGAATGATTTCATGAAATGTTTGTTCCATTGTGACCTCTATTTCTCTCTCTGTCTCAGGAAGAACAATTACTCTTAGGTTTTTTTTTTTCTCTTGAAGTAATCATTCATCTCTTGAAGGTTTTGTTCTGTCTTTTTAAGCTTTTTTCCTATGCTTTTGACAATTTGGATTAGATCCGTGTTTTGGTCTTCGAGCTCTGAGATTCTTTCTTCTGCTTGTCTAATTCTGCTTTCCATGCTTATTAGTTTGTTATTTATTTCCATCACAGTGTTCTTTACTGCTGTTATTTCTGCCATCAGCTCATTCCTATTTTATTCTTGTCTCTCATCAATTTTTTTATTCTCTCCATTAATGTCTTGATGTCTATGTTTGCTGTGTGTGACCAGTCATTCTGTGGGCTCTTCATTGTTTGTGTTCCAAAGTCTGTTTTCTCAGTGTCTGACCTCTCAGGGGTCTGTGTGGGCCCTATATTCTTCTTTCGGTTTTTTCTTCATTTGTGCAGATTTTTCCTCCCTACTTTTTCCTTCCCTCCACTTCCCCATCTTCTTTAATTCTTTTATTCAGGGGCAAAGGGGTTGCTTTTACTTCTGTTTGTTCAATCTCCTATACTTCTTTATGTATATCCTCTTGCTTTGTTCAATTCTGGAGTTGGACTGCAGGTTGGGAGTGGTTCTTTTTGCAGTTTTGAGATTTGCTTAAGGGGTAGCTGTGATTCAAAAACTATCTGCAGATCCTGGTATCTGCAAACAGGTGTATGGATAATCTGAAACCCACTTCCCACTGCCTTGCAATCTGTCCATGCAGTGGGGTTGTAGGCTTACTCCCTGAAAGCAATATGAGGTTAACAGAGGGAAGAGAATGGATCGGGCAGTGTGGATAAGAGGGGGGTGGTGATAGAGAGGAGTAAGAGGGAAAACAGCTGAGCATACCAACAAATGAAGAGAGACACAAAGGCTAAAACAGATAAAACAATAAACCACGACTACAAGCTAACCAACAACCATACGGAAAAACTAAAACATACAATGATGCTAATGTACAAGCTAACCAACCTTCTTATTGGTGTGCTATTCCTCTTTAAAAAGAAGGGGTTTACAGAGAAATAAGAAAAAAGAATGAAAAAAAGTACAAAACAAAAGGAATAGAATTAAGTCAGTAAACTAACAGAACCAACCAAGCACACTCTGAGACTTTTCATTTAAGTCCAATGTCCTTTCAGCTCTGATTTCTAGCTGTCTTTGCAGGCTGGTAGATTTGTTCACAGTTAGGGTCAGTTGCCCCTGGCCTACTGTGAAGGGCAGTTCAGATCTGGGCTCCCTGCCCAGTTTACCACTCAGATCTGGCCTGTTTCTATTTATCAAACTTCTGTTTTGCCATTTCAGTGTTGTTACCTTGAATTTCCAGCAGGTGGTGCCATCTCACTGCTCCAATTGATCTTTATCTGCAGCTGCTCACCCAGGAGGGGAGCTAGCGATGGGAGCCACGTGGCAGTGGCCACCTTACAGCACATGGGAGGAGTTCCATGAGTCTGGCTCCGGGCGAGAGGCGGGGTGTGATGGTGGCAGTGGTAGCAGCAGCAATCTCAATAGATCTTGCTTGCAGGGGCTTCACGGTCTGAAGTCACAACTGCCCAGACCACCGTGATGTTTGAGCTGTGGCCACAGCTGAGCTCTGTGTGAGGAGCAGGCTGCCCATGATGGGAACTGCAGCCCCCGGGAAAGAGCTAGAGTCTTTATGTGTTTTCTCTTTCGTGAAGAGTCTCATAGGCCAAGTTGACCTGTCACCATCTTGCTGGAAGTCCACGATCAATTTTGTAATCTACTTTTTGACTTATGTCTGGAATGTCAAAAAATTCATTTTGGCTAGGATTTGTCACTGAAGATTGGTGTGGTCTTTTGGGTGTGCTGTTTTTTTCATTTGGTCAGTATTAATTTTCTGGTTCCTTTTCATTTAAGTAGATGATTTCTTTTTATTTGAGGTTGGCAAGGGGCTGATATAGGCACTTTAGAGTTCCCTTGGTTGTATACAGCCTTGGAGTGATGGGCTTTTCAATTGCTAGTTGTTGTAGTCCTGTGTTGGGTACTTGCATTGGCTCATGGCACCCTGAGTGGCTGGAGTGGCTTTGAAAGCAGTGTTAGCTAGTTGAGATCAGGCCTTCTCCAAAGCTGAGAGGTATTATATCTGATGTGGTAAGCTATAGTGCTGACCTCCAGTCAGGAGGTTATGTGTTTTTTTTTTTTTTAAGTTGGAGCCTCACTCTGTCACCCAGGCTGGAGTGCAGTGGCCGCTCCCAGCTGCTGCAGCCTTGACCGGCTGGGCTCCAGCGATCCTTCCGCCTCAGTCTTCCAAGTAGCTGGAACTACAGGTGTGCGCTACCACATTCGGCTAACTTTTTTGATTTATTGTAGAGATGAGGTCTTGCCAAGTTGCCCAGGTGGGTCTCAAACCCTCGGACTCAGGCAATTCACTCACCTCAGCCTCCCAAAGCACGGGGTTACAGGCTGAGCCACTGAGCCTGGCTGGGGAGGTTATGCTTATAGGAGAAAGTCAGTTCTGATTATTGCTATGGGCTTTCTTCTTGGTGTGTGCTGTTCCAAGGAAATGCCCAGCCAACCTAGAGGGGAGGTTTGGCTCTGGGGAGTACCCAAGTTCTTTGTCTGTTTTGAACCCTTGAGGAGAGAATGGGGAGTTGGGGGAAGTGACTTGAGCTCCTACAAAAGCGTCCCCTTGGCTAACCCAGTGGGGCTTGGGAAGGAATTCCAGACCACTGGAGTAATGCTATTGTGTAGCACAGAGGAGTTTATACTGGTTGTGAGACTTTGCTATGACAATGAGTCCCACCCAGCTTACCATCTTGTCCTCAGGCAGTTTGCCTTGTAAATGTCAAAGTGTAGCTGGTCTCAGTACCTCATATGTTCTCTGGCAACCCACCCAGCCAAGAACTGTCTGTAGCTGTGGAGTTCACCCTTAGGGTATGTCCCCTCCCAGGCTGGCTAGAAAGCAGCTGTGCTGTCTACAAGGGTTGAGTTCCTGGGAAATGACAGCTGGCACTGCTCAAGGCTTTCTTTTTTTCTGTACCACTCCATGGCATAGCATGGCTGTGGGTAAGGCAGTCTCTGGAGAGGAACTGAAGTCCTGCAAGACTTTGGAAACCCCCAGTGCAGCCGGAGTACAGAACTCCTGAATTTTCCTCACTTACCTTCTCCACTGTTTCCAGAGGCTGCCAGTAGACTGTGGTGGTACAGGAGAGAGTCTGGCCAGCTCCAACCCAGATTGATGGTTTTTTTCCTTCTTGGCACTCTGTGGTTATTATCATTTCTTTGAAGAGTCATGGGATATGCTGCCAGTCTTATTGGGTGCTGAGGAAACTCTATATTACTTTGTAGGAGAAAAATCACTCTAGTTGCCTCACATTGGCCATATCAATCCCTAATTCCACTTACTTAATAATTAACACAAAATCTCCAGTATCAAAGTTTAACTCAAGAGAACTCATGGAGGGTCTGGGCTCTATCATCACTGCTGGACGTCTATGGATATTTGCATTGCAGTTTGCAATCTGGCTTTCTCAGCATTTTCTCTGTTCTGAATGGGGACCCAACTTAGACATGCTAGGGAGTTGGTGCTTTGTGAGATACATTTTGATCAGTGATAAATGGAATTGGAAGAAGCCTTTTCTCTTTCTGTCACATTCTCAGCAGATTATTCTGAGATGTGGTGAAGACTTTCAACCTATCTAGAGACAGCTACATGACTTTTCCTTTGAAGTTCTGACTTGTTCAGAATGGCCTCAATTCCTCCCCACCAACAAATCTGTAGAAAGCATGTTGTAGCAAAAGTACTCTTCAGCAGTAACACAGAGCAAATATGATCTATGTATAATGAAATAGTATAAAGAAGATGCAACAAGCGATCTGCAATTTCAAGCATAAACATATGTATCATATTGAATGTGAAAAACAATATAAAATGAATAGTTAAGTTGCAGAAGGATGTAAACATGCCCTTCCATATATATATATATACATATATATATATATATATATATACATATATATATATATATTTCAAAACAGATAAAACTAAGTAATGTAATTTTTACAGATAAAGGCTTCATTAGAGAAAGGTTTTATTTTTTAAAGCAAGAATGTGATTGAAACAAAATTTAGCCGGTGGATACTCAATTCAGGAAGAGAGTAGGGGTAGTATGAATGGGGAAAGGAAGCACAAAGACTTATAAGATACTAAGTGTTTTGGAGGATGGGAGGGGATTGAATGTTCATTTAATTTTTGTAAGCTGTAAAAATATATTTACACACTTATCTCATATTCCACTGATCCCCAACCTTTTTGGCATCAGGGACCAGTTTCATGGTAGACATTTTTTCCATGTACTGGCAGTGGTATTGTAGGAGGGAGTTAGTATGATTCAAACACAATGCATTTGTTGTGCACTTTATTTCTGTTATTACATTGTAATATACAATAAAATAATTAAACAACTCACCATAATACAGAATCATCGGGAGCTCTGAGTTTTTTTTCCTGCAACTTGTCCATCCCATCTGGAATGATGGAAGACAGGAATACTTGATGTGGGTTATTTATGTCTAGTTTACTCTGTAATCTTGTTTGGGTTGCTATCACTGCAGAAAATCCTGCTTCACAAAGATATGATGTTGGAAATGGAAGCAGGCTTTTCAGTGCTGATCTGACTGGAAGTGGAGCTCAGGCAGTAATGTGAGTAATGGGGAGCAGCTGTAAATACAAATGAAGTTTTGCTCCCTTGCCTGCCACTCACCTCCTGCTGTGTTGCCTTGTCTGTGGCCTAGGGGTTGGGGACCCTTATCACATTATCTTAGGACAATATTTTTATGCCTTCTTTCAATATTAAAGTTCCTATCACTATCATTGAGAGAGATTTCTCTGACCCAGGCTGTGGGCTCCACCTACCTGTTTCAGGCCTGAGGTGCCTACAAAAGCATCCCTTCAGCAATGACAAATAGGAGTTGATGAATAGTTACCTTGACTTACATACTTCCCAAATAATTTAATTCTGAAGTAATTCCATATATTTCCCAGTGGTTTCCAGCAGGACCCAAATGGTTACCCACAATAAACCGGTTTACTTTTCTACAATATATTAATTTTTTTCTTGTAGCTACTAGGTTACAAAGAAAATCACCAATCTGTCTTCCCAGTTTTTATGCTGCTGAGTTTGTGTTCCTCTTATTTTGAATCTAAGTTGACTCTGTTACTTGCTTTAAACAACAGAATTCAGCAGAAGTGGCATTGTATAGTTTCAAGCCGACAATTTGAAATGACTAATCCATTAAGATAATGGCATCATCATATACTCAGCAAAGAGTGTACACTGTAGATATTTCTATCAATTTTAACCTGTCATCGTT
The DNA here is from genome assembly GCF_000164805.1 of Carlito syrichta. Taxonomy (NCBI): domain Eukaryota; kingdom Metazoa; phylum Chordata; class Mammalia; order Primates; family Tarsiidae; genus Carlito; species Carlito syrichta. The sequence continues at coordinate 25,622 of NW_007001815.1, forward strand.
ATTACAGCTGGTGTTCAAATGATGCAAAGGTTAGGGGTACCAACCCCCTGCACCATTGATATCCACGTGTAACTTTTGACTCACCCAAAACTGAACTACTAAAAGCCTACTGTTGACTGGAAGCTTTACCAATAACATAGCAGTTGTTATTTATACACATATTCTGTGTGTTATATGCATTATATGCTGTATTCTTACAATAAAGTAAGCTAGAGGAAAGAAAATTTTATCAAGAAAATCATAGGGAAGAGTAAATATATTTTACAATTATTAAGTAGAAGTGGATCATTATAAAGTTCTTAATCCTCACCATCTTCACATTCAGTAGACTGAGAAGGAGGAGGTTGAGAAGGGTTGTTTTTGCTGTTTCAGGCATAGCAGAGGAAGAATAGGTGGAAAAGGTAGAAGGGGAGACAGGTGAGACAGGCATACTTGGTGTAAATTTTAATGAAATAAATTTGTAGATTGTTCAAACCCATGTTGCCCAAGGGCTAACTGTACTCCCTTTGTCAGGACTGATACAGACAAAATTAGATGATTCATGACACACTTTTAAATTAATTTGCAATTTATCTTTCTTTAAAATATATACTAATAAAGTTTCATCATACTAAAAGATCATATTTAATAGAAACATGACTAAAAAACAAAGCAAGAAAAAAGGTTTTAATTATTTTTCTTAAGTTATTGCCTTTGGAATCTGTAAATAGGTTCAAAATGTTCTTTTAAAATATAACTGATTTTTATCTTATGAATGGGTTGGATGTAGTCCTTCCACAAGTAGAGGCATATAATAGATGATATCTTATTGTCTCTTAAAGCTTGAGAAAGAATACAATAGGCTTTCTCACCTGTTAATTCACATTTGTCTTTTAATTTTTCTCATTCCATTTAACAAAGAGTATGCTTAACATGTCTTACCTATTACCTAGAGTTAATAGGGCATAATCACATTTTTCAATGGAAGAGTTAATTACTTTAGCTAACTACTTTACTATCTGTAAATTATTTGCAATAGTTAATTTTTAATAACTTTATAGGATGCTATTTTGACATAAACTTAAATAACTGCTGCAAATATTTCTATTTTATGTAAATAGATTATTACATATACCTTTGAAACTCTAAGTAGCATCTAAGTCCATTTAAAGTATGTTTTTCTGTGACTGTGGTTTGAAACTTGGATAGTCAGTCTTTGAAATGTATAAATTATAGAAGAAGAAAATCAGCATAGTTTTCTTTTCCTGGGAAGTGGAGCAGTTAATATTCAACATGAAATGTCTAATCTTTAAATACATTATAATCTAACTGCTTAGGATAATTTTTGCTTTAATACCTTAAGAGTCTTCAAAGCCTGAAGGATGGGATTATTAAGATGGAATTTTAATGTCAAAATTATCAGAGAACTGAACATATTGCTAGTGTTCATAAAAAATTGTATTCAATTTCTGTATGATTTGTTCAAATAAGAGATGAGAATATATTTGATTATAGCCAGTAAGTAACCCAAAATTTGATCAGATGATTGGAGGTCACTGCTACATAAGTTCTGTCAACCTCAGAGATTAGACTATTTAAGAGCTGAATTCACTCTAATTTATAAATGTACCTGCAGAGATATGCATAAAAATGTAGTCATGAAGTAATTAAACTATTGGAATATTTTATGGCAAAAATAATAAGAAAGGGAGAGTATAAAGATAAATATTAAAAATAAATCTGAATGATAAAATTTATTTGGAAAACATAATGTAAAAATATTGAAAACATTTCTCAATTTTCATTTTTTAAAGTTTATGATAACTTAAAACTAACATAGGCACCACAGATTTCTAAACTTAAAGCCTTATTTACTCATCAGACCTTTATTAGTGTTCAGATGAATCTATGATATCGAATTTACTGTGCCAAGCCAACTAATGTGAAAAGCAATAACAAGATAGATAATATTTAACTGCACTATTTTAGGCAACTGTTTTAAAGCAAATACATACTTTGCAGTATTTTCTATAATCGTGCTTGTCAGTTTCTTAAGGAGGATTATCCCTGTAGCAATACAAAACTTTCTGTTCTATGTTATCAAATACCTACAATGATGCACTCATACATAATCATTTATAGCTATTAATAGAAGCTGTAATAAGCAATCAATAGTCATTCAAACTTACAATTATAATTTGTATTCCACTGATGAGGGGATGTAGAAACATCTTATATATTGGCCTTAAGATACAAAGGCTCAGCAGGTACCCTTCTCAGAACAATGCACATTTGTAATTTATGAATGTTCTTTTATATTCTTGTAGGATATAAATATACAGCTACATTTTCCCTTTTCCCCAGTGCTACATAATTATAACTTGTAATATGTAAATATTTATGAATTCACAGGATGTTCGCTAGGAGAGAAAAATGTTATACTTGCAGATTTGTCTAGTATTTGCAGAATTCAGATCCTATTATTAGGCTTTATGTTGTATTGAAAATGTAAAAATACATTATTATAAATTTGACTTGTCTAGAAAACATACCATCTGGTGATTTGTTTGAGATTTGAAGATGATTTCTACATCATTTATTGTTAGAGATAGACATTACAGCATCAGTTGAAAATTTCACTTCCTTTACTTTTATGTAAGTAAACAGAGGACAAACGCCATGTATCATCTAAAGCTGATAAACTGTAGTTTCATCATTGATATTATGAGGTATTAAAATTTATCAGGACTTCAAAGATCATGTAGGAAGGAGCGATATGCTAACTGATGAGAAATGACTTTCTGAAATGCTATTTGAAGAATTTTGAGGCTACCTATCAGTTCAGTGAGAAAGGTATTTGGCTGATTGAAAATACATACCATGGGTCCAGGATGAGACCCTGGTGGCATTCATGCTGCATATTTGCCACCCTGCATCTGGTAAAAATTAAAGATCACAATAAGCTGATTTTAAAAAAAAGAAGAGTCAAATTTATCAAAACATCCCACTGAATTTTCAGTGAGACCTACTTTGTCCAAATATTTGTTCAAAATCTGATACCTATAACTTTCTACACTTAATCTTAATCTATTATTTACTTCAAGTATGAAACTCTGAAGATTAGTATTCTTTTTCCCTTTAGATATTTCTCTTTTTAAAATAAAAACTTATTAATTACTCTAGCTTCTTCATCATTGCTACAGTTTGATCAAACCTTTTGACAATATATCTTCCAGAACTGAGTCCTTTTCATAAAGTTTTGATTGTCTGAAGTAACAATTATATTTCCCTTAATGAAAACACTATACTTCTTTTTCTTATTTTATTGATTGATTGATTGATTGATTGATTTTTGAGTCTCACTTTGTCCCCCAGGCTGGAGTGCAGTGACCAGCTTATGGCTACTGCAGCCTCAACCTGCTGGGCTCAGGTGATACTTCCACAACAACCTTCCAGGTAGATAGAACTACAGATGCATTACCAAGCCGGCTAATTTTTTTATTTTTATTGTAAAGACGAGGTCCTACCATGTTGCTCAAACCGGTCTCGAAACCCTGGACTCAGGCAATTCTCCTGCCTCCACCTCAAAAGTGCTGGGATTACAGGTGTAAGCCACCATGCCTGGTGAAAACACTGTAATTTTGTTCCATCGAACATAAAAATCTATTATCTTTTTTGCAATATTTTCACCCTCTTGGATAAAACTGACTTACCATTCACAGCAACATTTAAACCTTAAAAAAACGTTTTTATCTGTTCCAAATACTAGATGTTTACTAATTACCTCATATGATAATAATAACAATATTTTTGTTGATTGCTCATTATCAGCCAAAAACACACATCATTTTATCTTGGTTGTATTATATAAAATCACCATATCTCTAATTTTATCTACAGATAAAGAGTCAAAGACACAAGAAATTGAGTATCCAACCTAAAGATGCGTTAGCAACACTTTAAATTTTTTTCTATTTATCTTGTTAGCTTGCAACAATTTACATTTTTGAACTTTTATTTCAATAGTTATGTTAGGCTCTCTTAGGAGGTCAGGAACATATATTCTAAGCTTACCTTAGATATTTAAATTTTAAATTAAAAAAGTAAACAAACAAAAAGAAGCAACCGAGAAGGTGTAAACTGGAGGTTTTCAAGATGTAAGCTCATCGTAGACCCTTCTTTTCACTCTGTGTGTCCCCTGTGCATGCCTCTTTATGTTCTAGAGAGCTTGTGGACAAGAAAAAATATATATATTTAAAATTTATTCTAAATTTACTTGAAAAAAATGTTAAATGGAAAACAATCTGAGAAGTTACACAAGCAAACCTTAGAAAAAAGAAATACCTCTGCAGATGTTCAATAGCATTAGTGTTTCAACTATAATATTTTTATCCCAATAGGAGAACGCTTTGTGTTTGCCATCCTTCTTAGAGAAGAGCTTCCTTTCTTTTTTACAGTAGGGTGAGATATTATAGTCACTCAAATGCTTTCTGTCTCTGCTGATAATGCCTCCGATGCTGTCAATTTGACTCTTCTCTACTCTCTGAGTACATTCCCTTGATTAATTATATCTTCGGTGTGTTTGTTTTAATATTATAGTACTTGCTGCCTGCCATCTTACCAAGCACATTTTATTTAGTTTCTGCTTAATTCTCTCAATAGCTTCAATGCAGCAGCATTTTGATCCTCAAATGACATGAGAGAAAACCTGAAACTCAGAGATAAAACACCACCAAATTGACCCAAGATTAAATAGATAGGATATTTCTGATGCTGGATTTAGATAGGACATTTCTTAACCCAGGTTAAACTCCAAAGTCTCGATGTTAGCTCACTGCCTGCTTTCTCTCTATATGTTTCTTACTTCCTGCTCATTCTACTAGAGGCACTTCTCTCTGTCTTACATTCAAATTCTAAAGAAATGTACTAAATGATTGTAAAGTCCCTACTTTTCTGGTCATTCCAAAGAATCTCAAAGATTTTGTCAAATGTCTTACTTGTATAAAAAATACTAGCATGCACAACATTTCTTTGGTCCACCAATCTAACATATCTATCAAGAAAATAAATCATTGAAGTTTGAACAGTTATGTCTTCATATCATATTATGAAAATGTTAACAATACACACACCTAAAAATGTATGATATAATGTTATGGAATAGACTTACTCATGTATACTGAATCTAGGATCCTCTACTCCTCTTTTATGTAAATGAAAAGATTTACTCTTTTTCTCTTCTTCATCTCCCATTTTTCATGGTTTCCTAAATGTCATTTATAGACATGCACCAATTGCATAAACTTGTGATGCTTTCACAAGCAATGTTCCTCTATCAAGAAACAATGAGCTCTTGTGTGAACTAATAGTTGTTAACTTTCAGTCTCCTTTTTTTGGCTTAATGCTTTACCTGACACATTTTCTCCTTTTTAATTTGGAGAATGTTTTAAACATTTCTCTACAGATTGCCATCCAGCTTGTCTCTAATCATTCTCAGCCTGTAAGCCTGCGCCTTGGGAGGCTGAGGTGAGTGGATTGCCTGAGCCCGTGGGTTCGAGACCTGCCTGGGCAACTTGGCGAGATCTCATCCCTGTAATAAATAAAAAATTAGCCGGGCGTGGCAGTGCGTGCCTGTAGTTCCAGCTACTTGGAAGACTGAGGCGGAAGGATCGCTGGAGTCCAGCGGGTTGAGGCTGCGGTGGCCGGGAGCTGCCACTGCCCTCCAGCCTGGACGACTGAGTGAGATTGCAACTCAAAAAAAATAATAAATAAATAAATAAATAAAGCTGCCATTGTGTACTTCCATACTGTGTGAAAAATAAAACATATACTTTTGGGTCAAAGATACATATACATTGCATTTTTATAGGTACTCACAAATTGCTCGATAGCTTTTTTTCACTTTATTTTATCTATAATAGTGCATTGATCTGTTGTTCCAACCTCCTAAGTAGGATTGAAATCATTAATTTTCTTATTGTTATATATTAATTATACCATATATAAATAAATGTTGACATCTTCCCATATTTTTGATTCTGCAAACAACTGAAATTCCTATTTAGTTTTCTTTAGTCTTTCTGTAATTCTCAATTAATTTTAATTTTTATTATTTCTAGAGCTACTTTTAAAACCATATTATATTTTATTTATTATCTTGTTCTTACTCACAGGTTCTTCCTATGTTTTGCTGGTTTAAAAAAAATATTTTACAAATAACTTTTTTTTTTTTGGAGTTGGAGTCTCACTCTGTCGCCCAGACTGGAGTGCAGTAGCCGCTCCTGGCCACTGCAGCCTCGACCTGCTGGGCTCCGGCGATCCTTCTGCCTCAGCCTTCCAAGTAGCTGGAACTACAGGCGCGCGCTACCATGCCCGGCTCATTTTTGATTTATTGTAGAGATGAGATCTCGCCAAGTTGCCCAGGTGGGTCTCGAACCCGCGGGCTCAGGCAATCCACTCACCGCAGCCTCCCAAAGGGCGGAATTACAGGCTGAGCCACTGAGCCCGGCTTACAAATAACTTTTATCTGCTTTTCATTTGATCCAAACAACATTGGTAGCAAAGCTATTATTATCTCTGTCATAAAGATGAGAAAACTGAGATTCAACTACATAAACTTCCCAAAGTGACAATTTAGATGATAGGAGGTATGAGATTTTTTAAATTCACTTTGTTGCCCAGGATGGAGTACAGTGGCACGCTCATGGCCACCGCAGACTTGACCTGCTGGGTTTAGGCGATCTTTCTGCCTCAGCCTTCCAAGTAGCTAGAACTACAGGTGTACGCCACCATGCCTGGCTAATTTTTGTGACTTACTGTGGAGACGAGGTTTCACCATGTTGCTCCAGGCTGGTCTTGAATCCCTGGGCCCAGGCAGTCCTCTCGCTCGGCCTCCCAAAGTGCTGGAATTACAGGCTGAGCCACCGTGCCCCATCTGGTATGAGATTTTAACCCCAAGAACAATACTGTTTCTACTTGAACTTCCTATTCCTCAAAATATATAATATATTATTAACTTCTCCCTTATAAGATGCTAGATGTGTGAAGAGATTTGAGTATTTCTGAAACCCTCCTACTGCATTTCATGCCCCAACAAAATGTATTCCTCACTAAAAACCCAGTAATTAATTCTATTGAATTAAGACTTTTAGCATCCAAGAGTCCTCTATTCAAAATCCAAATACCCTTGGAGATTTAATAATCAAGCTGTTAAGTAATTAAACCTTAGTAAGAATTAGCTTATCAGATTGCTTTTCATCAACCACTAAGTGAGACTCAATGGAGCACAAAGTAGAAGAGATGGGATGGGGGAAAGCCAAGTTACAAGTGATTCTGAAAGGGACTGACAGGAGTTCAACACTGGGTAGCATGAGTATTTGGGTGCCTGGGATAAGCTGCAGTTTAGATACAAAGAGAAAATCAATCATTTCATAACTGTGGCATATGGTATGTCTTGGCTGTAGGCATAAGGTAACAATCATCCTATATGCATTGAGATTTAACTCCTGGATCTCTCTCTTACCCTCTCAACCTGCAGTTGAAAGTATGCTCTTATTCTATGGACAATAATTGTTAAACTAACATAACTTTCTCGGGCTAACCCTTTTCTTGGCCTGTCAAACACTTACATGAATTTCAACTCAAAAACAACAACAAACAAACAAACCCCCACATGTTTGAAGTTTCTCTGATAATTTCCATCTCTTCTCAGCTCTGGAGAACTTTCTCATTCTCTTCATATTTATTTTCGTGTACATAAGCTAATGTCATACAATCATGACTCCTTTGCACAGATTTATTTTATATCTTTCACCTTCTGTTTGTCTCATACCCCTTGATGATAGAAACGAACGCATATTTATCTTTGCATTCCTAGTACCTGTTACAAAGTCTAGACTTTGCAATCAAGATAAATAAGTTACTAAGGCTTTAATAAATGAATTGACTGGGAAGGGATATACATATGAATGTAAATGAATACCTATATGACAAGTATTTCCTCCTTTCATAATCAAGCTACAGTCACCTGTGTTTCTTTATTTTTAACTTGTTTTCTTCTTTAGGACTCTTCCAATTTATTTATTTATTTACGCCTTCATCTTTATTTTAAAGATGTGGGGTACAATTCAGCGTTAGATATACAAATAGTCATTGTACAGGTAAAGTTTGGGCCTCACTTTGTCCCCAACTTACCTGGTTTGAGATCAGGTACCCTTAGTGATGAAGTGTGCTCCCACCCCGCGCCCTCCTCTGGCAGTTTCCCACTACTACTATTCTATTTTATATTCATGTTCCATGATGATATACATATCAATCCAATCAATTCAATATAGCTATCTGTCAAAATAGAAAAAAAAAAAGAGAGGTCAGACCAGTGGCTTCAATGCTAAAGAGAACAATAACATCTATCCATTTACTGACTGCAATTTAAAAATATATTTTTTACTATTTTTAAAAGTATTTGACTGATTTTACTGGCGTGGAACAGATGCAGGTCATGCTCCATATGGGGTGTCCATAGATTTGGCCTTCAAAACGGAAGTACTTATATATTTTTCTGAGCCTTTGTTTATCATAAATTATAATGGCATCTATCCCGCATATGCTAATGCGCAACTTTATACACTTGGCTTTCCGTTTTTCTATCCCAATCTCAAGTTCTATCATCTTGGCAGATCTGCATGTAACACACACATTTAAGACCACTTTTGCTTCTGGGGTTCTTGAAATTTTTACAAGTTTTGACCAAACAGGATGCAGAATTGTTTTTGAGTTGCTGCCATGAAATGTCTAATAACCCTGTCATTCTTCTGAAAATACTGTTAATAAATTCTGACAATGTGCAAAACACAGTGAGAAGAGAAATTTTTGCTTCCCACGCAGTTCTTCTCCAAGTGGTAAAAGAGAGAGAGAGAGAAAGATAAAGACCTCACACTTAGGTCAGATAGACCATTTCTTCACAGAAAGATTACTTCTGAAACTTTCATTCCCAAATTCTTTCTGGGGAGGTTCACTTTAAAGGTCTGAGGCAATAAAACTGTGACTTCTGTCTTGGAAACACAGACAACCAGCAAAAAATATTCCATAATAAAACCTTTATATTTTAAAATTTCTGATAGCCAGCATTTTAAAGCCTTTCCTTGGCTCTCTTCCACCCAGTTTCATACCTTTTAACACTAAAGCAATTTCTTGTCTTCTTTGCTGTTTTTAATCTTAAAATGCTGGATGCTACAGCATGATGACCCCTTTTATTAGAGAGTCAAGCATAAGTGAAAAGTGCAACACACATATATAAAAGTGGTTTTCTTATTCAAACATCAATTGCAATGTTAGTTAAAACAGAAGTATACAGAAAATCATGACGATCAGCCATGTAGTTGTTCATTATTGAGGCTTTGATGGTATGTTGGCTCACTTAACAGCTATGTAAACTTTATTACATTTGGAAAGGTCATTGGCATATATATACCTTTCTTACAAATGTTGCAAATGCAGGAGAAAATCTAATTCCTTGGGAACATATTAAAAATAAACAAATACCAATTTTCCTCAAGGCTGGTCTGAAAACTCTTGGCAACTACTAATATATGCACACAAGTGGAAAACATTATCTTTGTACTTCTCTGCATTACAACATTTATGTTGGTATTCCTCTAAAAGCCATGACATCAGAAGCACCCCAGGAGCCTAGATCACAGCCATTATAAAAGAAAGCTTTTGGCTGCAAGGTAGTGAAGGGAAGGCTGGTGGATCAAACCTCAAAGCCTTGCTTTTGAAATTAAATTGATGGAGTGGGCTTGTTCAGAGCTGAGTTAGTGTGTCCCATGTACCACGTAGCACCTCACAATACTGATTCTCCTGGAATGCTAGCAGTGTGATTCTGACTAGCTTCTCCCCAGAGTTTCCCAACTGTGGATAACTTCTAAGATGATTAATCATATATATCAAAAATATTTAGTAGTTTTGTGAAAGGTAAAAAAATGGAATTTGCTAAATCCTCTTTCCATATGAGACCTAATGAGCACCTCAAGATACTGCCTGTCTGAGGAGAGGAAGGATTAATATTTAAAGTTATTATTCCACCTAACTCCATCAATTTCATGTCACCAACACATCAAAAGGTGCAATTTTCAGAAAGCTGTTTTCTGCCTGAGTCTTTTCATTGTGGTTTTATAACACAATTACCTACTTAGGCCCTCCCAGCAAATTGCACCTTGCAATATATGCACTGTTTGGACACAATGCATTCCTGTTTTCAGTTAATTAATGCATCACAAGGAGGTTTCTAAACTACAAAGCCCCCAAATCTCACACAAAAAACAAGTTCACGATATTATCCCTGAGCCATGTTTTCACTGTCTTTCTTCCTGTATTTTCTATTTTTCAGTGTAACCCATAAGAAAATTTGATTTCCAAATGATATTAAATGTAACTCAAGAAGCGTAAACAAAAGTAGTAAAACTAAACACAATCCAATATAATTTTTAATCCTTTACAGTCTTTACCACATCTCTTAGCACATTTCATTTAGCACAGCCCTGTGAGAGAAGATAATTTTTGTCTTTTATTTTCCCTCCCATTGAGAGAACAGTTATAAATAAGGCACATTCACAAGATACAATAAATCTCTTTCTAATATTGCAGGGGTCAATTCTCTTTTCAACTTCACCTATTTATTACTATTTCAAGTGGCTAGAAAAACAATGATAACAAAGTCACAAATAGTGGTGATTTGTAAATCCAAGAAAAGCTTCCTTTTTTGTTTTGGTAAAAAAGGTGCTAATATAATTTGCATAACCATATTTGTATTATCGAGAACAACATATATTTTCTATATTAAAGTGAGGCTCCCTTTAAACACATGCAGAGTTATAATTTTAAATTCAACATATATATCAAAATATATCTATAATATGTTAAAATAATTTAAAATTCATAATATATATTCACATGTATGCATGGCTTTTTGAAAGTTGAATATATTCTAGACTTCAACTATGTTGCATCCAGAGCAACAATGATATCATGTCAAGCAAAGGACTACCTCTCACTCCCCAATTATGTCTGATTTTTATATTAAATCTGATATATTTTGCCTGATAATAAAACTTCTTTGAGTATTTAAAAAGGAACCATTTCAAAAGATACTATTAGGAATACAGAACGAAGACCTCCTATTGTATGTTAAAAATAATAACGATCTTGATTAAAAGCCAGAAATTACCATTAAAAATTAAATTAACAATTATACAGCTGTAGTTGAATAAAAATAAAGACATTAAATATGGAGCCCATGATTTCAATTTGAACAATTTGCTGCTAGTAAGATTTTAAAAGGAAATGGTCTAGAGATTCCATTTGTTCAAAGTTAAAGTTATTAATGATTTTCTTATGGCAAAACGCTAGTGGTTTACAACTTAGACTTAACAGTACAATTGTCCTCCATAATTGTAAGATTTATAGAATTATGTGTATGGATATGTGTGTGTGCCAGTATGTTTGGAAAAAGTCCCACAAATTATATCTATCTTTTTTTGCCATTCTTCTTTATAAATTAAGAAAGTTTTTCTTCAGGGATTGTATAATTAAGAGAGTGCACACATATATTAAACACTCAAAATCAGTATTTTCAAGAATATTATATTAAGGAATTATTAACATGTGAGTCACATACTAGTGTAAGAAACCTCAAGGGAGACAGAAGTAAAGTGGGTTCCAGTGTATTAGTGGCACAGATGTCATTGAATCAAAAGTAGCTAGGTGTCAAGAACAGAAGATAAATGGGAAAAGCATCCTAGTTGTGATTTTTTCTCTATTTCTTAGTCTGTGGTTATGGCTACTTCCATGCCACTGTAGAACAAGCAGTCATGATGGTCCAGAATTGCTTAAGATGCATAATAACATGAATCCAACCCTGAAAGGCAGCTGGGAGGACGTTATTTAAACATTCACAGTGGCCAAGCTTCTGAGTACTCCTCCTGAAAACACTCATGCCACATCATATTCTAGATAACTGCAACCCATGGAAGATGTTCCCGAAAAGACCTGCAGCTACAGCAAAGCCACTGGAAAGTTTCTCAAGCAAGCCAGTAATTTGATAGAGTATATTAAAAAAAGAGGTAAAACACAGATTACAACACCAGTAGTTCTTTGTTTTGAGCCTTCATCCCCAAATATTTCCTCAACTTGCCTAGAAAGAATGATTCTAAGGCTTATGTTCTGAGTTTATTGCCCACATCCCAACATTTGATGTCACAAAGTACATAGCTAGGACTTCCAGTGTAGCATGAAGTATATTAATAAACATTTCAGGATCACAAAGATTATGAAAGTAGAACAACACAGTGAATAAATAGCCTACCACGGAGGAAGCAGAGTTAAGTGCAGGAACAAAAAGATCTTTTCCTTAAAGAAAAACATAAATGAGCACTAGGTAACATTAAAAGTGACACGAGAGATCTGAGTATTAAAATAATTATTGGACTAAAGAACTCAATAGATAGTTTAAATAATCAATTGAATATAGTCAAATGGTGTGAGCTGAAAAATAAAGTCAAGGAATTTACCCAAAAAAGATCAGAATGACATTATGTTGTATGCAAAAGAAAAAAAGAGAATCTATAAATAGAAATGACAATATGTATAACTAGCATTCCAGAATAAGATTTTAAAAAATCAAAGATAATAAATAATTGAAATAATGACTAGAAGTACCAAAAATAGAGAGATTAAGATATTGGATATGAAACGCCCATAGACTATAAAACAGGATACATAGAAAAACAAAACAAAATTCATCTGACTCATTATGGAAAATTTTGGAAATTACTTCCAAAGAAATTCTAGCATTCTGGGAGAAATATTACATTTTCCAAAAGGAAATATTCTTAGTGAATTTGTTTATTAACAAAGTATCAAAACCAGGAAGATATTGGAATATTTTTGAAATATTGAAGCAAAATTACTTGGGACCTAGAATTCTCTATCCAGGAAAATGACCATGAAAAATCAAGTGTTAAATATATTCTGAGGGACATGACTTACATGAAAATTTCTGTGTAAATACTCTCCTTGAAAACATTCACAAAAGCTACTCCTAAAAAAAAGTTATATATAATGAAAAGTGGTGTGTAACTAATTTAGGAAAACTTTTTTTTTTCAAAGTAAGCACTGGTTTTAACATATAAAAGAAGCATAACCATAGTAATCCAGAATTTAAACATTAGAAGGAGATTTAGAAGGTAGAAAAAAGAGTGGTTATTATATGTGAAGTTTTTACTTATTATGGGAAAGATAAATATTAATATTTTTAGGAAAATTATATAGAACATAAAAATAAGCAAGGATTTTAAAATGTGAGTTATAACCAGCTGAAGACTAAAACAGTATGTATAACAAAAAGAAAATTCTGTCTATCTAACGAACGATTCCAAAGGCAAATCAAAAGAAAATATGATACATTGAATAAATGCAATAAAATATCATATAAAGACTTTAATATACATCTTCCAGAAAATTAATTGTTCAACAAAAATAAGTATCTAGTAGATTTAAATATAATTAGTAGATATATATGTGCTATATATGGTATATGTATTAAATATATGTAAATACATCGAAGCATACATAAATATAAATATTTGTCATACTATTTCATGTATAGTGAACTTTAAAACTTAATTATCTCTCATCATTTATGTTATTGTTATCATTCATTTTAATTCTAAATATTGTATAAATTCTACAGTACCTTATTTTGTATTAGACAGTAAATCTTGTTTAGGACTCCCAGAAACATATTCACCCAGCTTTTGTCTGAAAAAAATAGTCTTTGATTTGGCTTTATTTGAGGGTGTTATTTTTGCTGGATATAGAAACCAGGGTTGACAGGTTTTTTTTCCCCTGTCATTACTTTAATGATGTAATTCTACTATATTCTGACTTGTATCATTTTGATAAGAAGTTTCCTCTTATTATTTTCACTGAGTCTCTAAACGAAACATTTTCCATCCCCTTAACCCTCTCCGGCTGCCTTTCAGCACTTTGGCTATGACTATTTTTTAACTCACTCTACTTAGGGTTCTCTGAGATTCTTAGATGTATGATTTGCTTTCTTTCATTAATTTTGAAGTTCTCATCTATGACTTTTAAAAATATTTCTTCTACCTTGCCTTTTCCTTCTCTTTTCTCTATAACTCAATGATATATAATTTAGATTGTCTTATATGTCTAACAGCTCTTGAACACACTGTTAATTTTTACATCTTTATTCTCTTCATTTTTCAATTTAGAAAAAAAAATTTTTAAACTATTTTGAAGTTGCTTATCCACCCAATGTGCTGTCTGCCCACTGATGAGCACTTTGATGAATTTATTCATGTTTGAGATAATGATCTTTAGATGGATATTTATATTTTGCTCTTTTAATAGTGTCACATCACTGCTGAAATACTTCTTCTCTTCCCTCATGGTCTCTATCTTCTCCACTAGATTTTTAAAACATATTTTTATAGTTGTTTTAAAATCTTTGTGTGATAAGTTTCTCTCAATTGAGTGCTAATATATATATCATGTATAAAAAATGGTAAGAACTGCAAGATGTATTATATTGCCTGAAATGGACCTCTTCTTCTGCAAGTGCTTTAATATAAGGCATTGAGTCCATTTAGTCAAAAACTAATTTGGGTTTGAATTCTTTCTCTCTCTATCTCTCCCTTTATATGTGTATATCTTTCTGTCTTCCATATATACAAACATTAACTACAAGTTGATTAAAGAATAAAAATTTAAACAAGTTGATTAAAGAGTAAAAGATTAAACAAGTTGATTAGAGAGCAAAAATCAAAACATAAATTTACTAGCAGAAAATATGAGTTGATATGTATCTGATATTGATGTAAAGGCAGAAAACAAGAAATACATTGATTTTGACTATCAATTAAAAATTTTAATATTAGAAAAGGTTTATAAAATAAAATAAGAACTGCAGACATTAAAAAGAATATATGCAACCTCCTATTAGGCAAATAGCTAATATACTAATAGAATAAAAATATTTTTATAAATTATTATGGAAGCACTCCATTATAGAATACCTGAATATCTATAAAATGCCATGTATTATTCATTGACTAATATTATCTCCCAACATGGTTGTAAGATAAATTTAGATTTTATAGATAAATTGAGATTTATAGAAATAAAGTAACTTGTCCCAAATTATGCATACATTGAATTAGGAGATATGAGATTTAACTTTTGGCTATTCTATTTTCAAATAGTTTGCTCTTTCAAAGTGTGATCTTCTGACCAGTAACATCAACATCACCTGAAAGCTTGTTAGAAGTTCAAATTCACAGGCCCCATTTCAGATCTACTGTCTCAAAAACCCTGGAAGTGAGTGCTGCAATCTGTTTCAACAAGCACTTTGAAGGTATCTGAGTCCTCTAAATTTGCGAACCCTTGCTCTGGATCATGTTGGAATTTGTCTAGTCATTAATATATGCATAAGTGATTAGGTATAAAGTATCACTTGAGTACTAAATTGATTTACAAATAAAAACAAATGTGTCATAGTAAGGATGGAGGTATTGCCAAGAGGAAGACCACTTTGGCAGCCAAATTTAATATAGATACAATATTAATGTCCAGAAAAAAGTACTGAAATTGTAACATATTCCACAAGGTCTACTAAAATAGCATCAGATGGAAAAGAAATTACAAAGACATCTGTTTCATTATTCTATTTACAAAGAAGTGAGCAATTTGCCTGCCCCATTAAAATTATTCTTTTTCACAAGGTATTAATAATACTTTTAAAAGTAAAAATACCCTCACATTAACAGTTGAAGGTTTTTGCTAACATCAAAATTCGGTGATTAATAGTAGACAAAAGTAACTTGAGGTCAGTCAGCAGGCAAACTCTTGCTAGGTCAATTAAACATTCCACAACCTTGAGCAAGGTGCATGACTGCCCTGTACTTCAGATTTCTTAATTTGAAAATGAAATAGCAATAATAATCTCATTTTATAAGCATTAATAAAGACAGAAAATAAAAACAGAAAATAAAATAAAGGCAGAAACTAGATACTTCTGATATGTGCAGCAATTCACTTGGTTTAGAAACATCTTTGGAACTAGCATAAGGAACAGCCTCCAGATAGTAATGTACTATGTGTCAAGCAATGTGACTACAAATATGCAGTCTAGAAAAATGTGCAACTAATTGAATACCTGTGCATGAAATCATATAATTCCATTGATTTCCATTACAATTTCAAAGTTGTATTCACATAAAAAAATTGCCTCAGAGATATAATAAACATTACTCTTAAGAATCATCCAAATACTTCAAAGAGCATGTAGATATTGTCAAAGTACAGTTTATGTGCATTTATTCTTCCATACAGTGCTACGAAGAAAGTTGGATAAATGAACAATTGATCTATATAATCTTGACAAAATTATTAAAACAAAGTACACATTAAATCTGTAATTTTTCATGAATACACTTTCATTTTTAACACAGAGTGGTCCTCACAGAGTATTTTAAAAAGATTGTCTAAGTTTCCACTGATTGTATGGAAACAAACTGATTATGTCAACTAATTCAGCAGAACTCACTGGCTAGAAGAGCCACATGAAGATTTTATGTTAGACAGACCTGATGCAATTGTAAGTAAGCTGATTTGACTTACCCTAAGTATTACAGCATCTTTTAAAAGCAAGTCCCCTTCCTGCTGTTTTACACTTTAATTACTTCTTTAATCGACTCATTAGTTGATTAACTTATCGCTACTGGCAATAAGTACCTGTTCTAAGTAGGGGGGTAGTAATTGAAGCAGTGGTTTTTGAATACTTGCTGGCTGCAGCCCAGCAGCTGGTTGCTTGACTTTGGGGGTGGCTGGGGCCTTCAAAGCCCATACATTAAATATCCGAAAAGCAAAATTATGCCACTGCCATTATTTATTAAATACCTTCCACGTAAATTGCACTAAATCATTACTTACAATGCTTGGTTGGTCTTTTCCTTTCCCAACTTAAAAACCACTCTTACCACATGACCCTTGAATTCAGAAAAACAGTGCCTTGCCTGCTAGTGGCAGTCACGAACCATAGTGAATATCGTCAGTTAAGAACATTATACATGATCTTATGAGCTGAAAGAGATACAGGCACTTAGGAAGAAGGTTACAAATATTCTGGGTCTTAGGAGAAAATAAAAAATGTTTTATTCTAAATATGTGTGTACAGAGTAAGAATACTGACCTCATGTAGAAATTTTGAAGCTCATATTAAATATCACACCTTAAAGGATTCACTAATCCTTCCTGCACTTTAATTCAACTCCGTGTCAGCCATATATTTTACAGATCCAACGAAGAGACAATAGTAGCATTGCATAATTGGGAAGCAATTTATCAAGTGATGATGTTCTCATAATTCTTTCTGTAAAAGATTTAGGTTTTGCTCGATACTTAACAGCATTTAATGGAGGTTTAAAGGTCGAGAAGACTGAAGACAAACTGACAACGCAAGCACTGCCAAGTTCTCTTGGTTAAAGAGAACTCGGTTAACCTCTTCCTCCTGACTCTCAGAATGTTTCTTCAAGTAACCAAAGAGATTTTTCCTCAGGGTCTCAAAGAATGGGGACAACTACCTTTTCTTCCCTTAAGTTGTAGTTTTGATTGAAATTTAATGAAGCAGAAACAAAGTGCTAATAAACAAGATTGAGGTAATTAATGAACAATAATCTTTATACCTTCTACTTCTACTTAATTTAAGGACTGCATGGTGCTATAATGAAGTCATAGCAGTAACTATGAGCATTCAAATGGTGTAACCCGAGGTAGTGATGGGTAATGTTCTCAGTTTTGTAATAGAGAAGAGATTTGGAAGGAGAATCATGGAATTTTTAATGTCAATCAGCTAGAATCATGAGATACATATATCAATTACTTCACCAGTTAACATGATAACAGCAAAATATCATATACAGTCTTACAAGTGCCACATAATAGCATTTTTGCCAATGACAAGCCACTTATATAACAACGGTCCCATAAGATAATAATAGCAATTTTTACTGTAACTTTTCTGTGTTTAGATGTATTTACATACACAGATACCACCGTGTTACAGTTGCCTAAAGTATTCAGTATAGTAACACCCTGTACAGGTTTATAGCCTAGGACCAATAGGCTATATCATTTAGCCTAGGTGTAGTAAACTTTATCATCTAGGTTTCCGTAAGTACACTCTGTGATGCTTGCACAACCACAAAATAGTCTAATGATTCAATTCTCAGAACTTATCCCCATCGTTAAGTGACAGATGACTGTATGGATAATAACCCCATTAATAATTGGAGACTCTACTAGGTACTTTGGATACATTTTTCTTATTTTGGCCTTAAGCTATCCTAAGCTTTTAATTTACATCATCTGAATCTCAAAATAGTTAAATATATTGAGATCACACTGCTGGTAAAAGGTGCAGTAAAAATTGAAATTCAGTTCTTTTGAATCTAATACCCATGCCATTTTTACTATTCAACTTTTATGTTTTTCAGAGTAGGTAGAAGCATCCATTTATTATTTTAGCTAGATTTCAGCATGTTCTATGAAGGCAACAAGACTGGGAGAAAAGTTCTAGTTTCATATTTTACTTTAACAGGTATAATTATAAGGTAAACATACTATATGGTCTTTTGTTTCCATGAATATAATGTAAATAAAGTAGAATAGCTCTGCTTATATTTGTTGGTTCTGCTTATATTCACATTTCTATATAAGAGAAATATAGAAGCAAAATGAAAAAGTATTACAATTAAGTATGCAAAAGGATAATGCTTAAGTTCATTTAATAATATAATAACCTATTTCTATTTAAATATTATTTCATGAATCAACAATACAAAGCTCCTGATATGTGCCAATGATTGTTTTAGTAACTAAAAATAGAGTGTAAATAAGAGGCATGATACTTGCTTTCCTTATTTTATTCTACTAGTTGGTTTGAAGAAGAGAAGTTGAAAAGGGAGGAAAGGCACACAATAAGCAGATAAGAAAATAAATAATTTCTGATAGCGACAGGTGTCCATGGAAGTCTTCAGGAAAAAAAAAATGATATTTTAAGTGAGACATGAATGTTAATGGAGGCAGACATGTGAAATGATGGAATTGATTTGAATGTATGGCCATGTGAGGAGCTTTCTGAGCATAGGAAGAGTAAATGCAGAAGGCCTGAGACTGGAATGAATTGGCATGTTTGAGAAACTTTGAGAGAACAGGCATGAGAGGGAAGTGAGAACAATATCAAAGTCGTCTAAGTCAGGCACAGAGGGGCTGAATTCCTCTCTGCTGTCTTCTCTTGACTTAAGATCCTTCAGCAGTTCCATTATAATTCTAATACTTGATATATTGGTTCACATATCCAGGTGTTACTTTTAAAGCTAGCTTAATGATCCTAAACAGAAAGAAACATAAAATTTAAATTTACTGAGTACCAGATTACATATCTTAAGTCATCAAACTCCACTGAAGTAACCATCAAATTATATGTGTGTGCATTCTTAAAGAATTTTCAGAGAAAGGAATGCAAAAAAAAGTTACTATTCTATCAGTGACCTAGAAATCATAGGGTTAGTAGGTTTATTTTGTATTATAAAAGTTATGATATTTGCTAGATCAAAAAGAGTGTATTATTGGTGAAATAATTTTTAAAATCCAGAAAAAAACCTAAAAATCGTTTTCCAAAATGTTAAGTTTGACAGGCAGTAGCTCAAGAAAACATCTTTAAAAGTAATTCTAAAGGAAATTAGAACTAGCTTAGTAAACACTTTCATTAACTCAGTAGATTTCCCTAAGGACCCAAAGTGGCCAACCTATACCTTTACTCTGTCCCTCATTTTTCTTCCCACTGACTTAGGATGAGGTTAACTTTCAGCAGACATAAGAAAATGTACAAATTAATTTATCCAAGGTCATTCTAAATCAGAAATTGTGACTAGCCTCTAAATGTCCTTAGGTTTATTTCAATTATTAAGTAATACTTTCTTTTTTCAGTGTAAAATTACTCAATGAGATTAAAACTTGAATGACATTACTAATCAAACCAAGATATTTTTTAAACCAAGACTGTTATCCTCCTGATCACACAGTAAATTATAAGATTAGTCATACAAAAATAAGGGAAAACTAAAAACATTACATGTGTATAACATACATGTACATAAACTATAACACTATATATACAGTGCATTATATAGCATGTGTACGGCTGATCATCTAATTAAAGAAATAATTTGGACCCCTGCTTCTGTATAGCATCAATATATCACAAGATACAGTCAGTTATTTTTGAAATAAGTGGCATATTATAAATTAGATATTCTTAATCTGATAACAAAGTTGTTTGTTAACACACAAAATTAACAATGGAGACTGAGAATTTGCAAATAATCTTAGTTTCATCTAAATAATAATTCAGACATAAGTTTCCAGCAGTAAGGTTTCACTTCCCAGTTGTAGGATTATTCTCTGAATGAAAGGACACAGCTGTTTATTAGCTTTTCACCCAGATTCTGCAGTAGGAAAGCAGATGCTGCACTTTCTAACATAGTTACTTACTATTTTAATATTTAAACTAATGAGTATATTATAATCTATCTCTCCTTAATAGTTTTTGTTTTAAGTATTCTCCAAGTCTATCTAAGTGGATTTCCAGCAATATAAACTTTTTCCTTTAATTTTGTTCTGTGTGGAAATGAAACATTTAATTGAAATTGCTTGAGATTATTATTTAGACGTTCTAGTTATATTTTCTATATTTCCCAAGTTCAAGATTAGCAGTATCTTTTCATTGTTCTGTTTAACTCAGTATCTCCCACTTTTTTTTTTTTTTAAGAATAGGATTTTTGATTCTTAGGTAGCCTCGTGTTCACAGATGAAGTTCTGCAGCAGTATTTGTGTGAGCGCCCAGGCACACAGAATAGAAGCAAGTGGGAAAGGGAAGTTTTCTCACCACTAACTTTTCTGCATGCTGAAAACCACATCGCCATGAGATAGATCGACCTGTTTAAGATCAGTGTACTGGTAGCTTGACTTATTCTTGGTCAAGCTCTGGTCAAAGTAACACTAGAGAAGAAGGATGATAGAACAAAAAGTTTTCATAAGTTAGTAGCATTTTTCTCTTTCTTGAAAAATGCAAGGGAAGATTTCACCTATTTTACTTATAAACTTTTAATATGGCATGGGATATTTTTGGTTTATATTGGTACTTAGTATACGTTTTATTTTTTTATTTTTATGTTATTTTTTTTCTTTCTTTTCTTTTTTTTTTTTTGAGTTGGAGTCTCACTCTGTCCCCAGGCTGGAGTGCAGTGGCCACTCCCAGCCACCGCAGCCTCGACCTGCTGGGTTCCAGAGATCCTTCCGCCTCAGCCTTCCAAGTAGCTGGAACTACAGGTGCGGGCTACCATGCCCGGCTCATTTTTGATTTATTGCAGAGATGAGGTCTTGCCAAGTTGCCCAGGTGGGTCTCGAACCCGCGGGCTCAGGCAGTCCACTCACCTCAGTCTCCCAAAGGCTATTTATTTTCATTAGACAGGAATTCTGGCAGCAGAGTCGCCTCAATTTGATGGCTAAATCAATGTCACACTTCAGAAATAATAATATATAAAAAATATTATAGCAGACATCCATCTATAAATTCTATATGTTTTGACATTTTTACTTTGGATCTCTCTCTCTCTCACTTCCTCATTCAAGAAAATAAATTATTAACAAATCAGCAAAAGTCCCATAAACTCTAGTATATTCTCCAGTTGACTTTCTCAGAGGTAATTACTACTGATTTTCATGTGTGCAATCTTGTTTTGTTTCACACTTTAACACACAAATTTTGTACACATAAGCAATATGCAGAATTACCACTCTAAAATTAAATGTATATAACTCCTTTTGCAATTTGTGTCACTCAACTTACATTTCTGAGTTTTGTCCATATTGATTCATGTTGATTTAGTTACCTTTAACAGTCATATGATATTTCATTGTGTGAAAAATCACAATATTAAATGAAGTTTCTTTTACTTAATATTGAAGTTCAAGAAATATGATTTTTAAAAAGACAGAATATAAGTAAGACTAAAGGAGCAAAGAAAGTTGCAAAATGATTTGACTAACAGAATTATAAAATACACAAATACATAATTATGTTAATTAAAATATTACAAATGTCCCAACAGTTATCAGTTGAATATAATTGTCTTAAATATTACGATTTAAGATCTAGTTCAATGCCTTAATTGTAACCCTTTAAAAATGTATTTTTAAAACCTCCTAATTTAAGAGTTTGTGGAATAATATTGATTACTATTTTTTAAAAATATGCTATTGTTTTAATATTATTTGTAATCACCATTTTAATGTGTACTTTCCTGTAAGAGACTCTGTAGAATCATTCATGGTTTGTGGCTCTGGAAGCCCTTTAATTGGGTTACATATGATAGGCATTTTGCCCTGTGCATGCAAAAGTTGAGTCAGAAGCCATTAGCAACCTATCCAAAATGGAATAACCACAAACCATAACCAATATTAATGTAAACCTATAAACATACTTTACTTAAAAGTATCTTGTTTGAACAGTCCCCAGCCGACTTAACATTTTAATCAATTCCATGTGTACCAGAAAAATTAAATGACTGAGAATTTTTGAGTTGGGGACACTTGAACTCAAATCCTTGATCTTTATCTTATTACTAACTTTTGTTTGTTTGTTTTTAAAATTTGTATTTGTCTTTATTTTCATATTATTGGAATTTTCTTTATTTTCATATTGTTTTCCATAATAAATAAGCCATAATTGTTCAGTCTTATCATCGACAGTTGGTTCCAGCTTCTCCTTTACTTGTCCTAAGGTCCATACTACATGTTACATGTCAGACATTGATTCTCTTGGAATCAGTATCAGAAGAATCATATCTTCTGCAAAGGATTGTATCAGACTCTTCTGATTAATGATACTGCATGAAATAGGCTCATGGATTTGGGCTGTCCAATAGAAGAAGATAGAATCACTATGAGTAGACACTTCTGAGACTCTACCTAGAGACAGAGTCAGGTTTTCCAAGTTACTATGAAACAGATAACTTCATGGAATGAGAAATTTGATGCAAGATCTGGCCAAGAGGAAATAATTATGTAGGACAAAGTAAAAGTGATGAAGAAAATTTGTAAGTGCAGCATACTTGTATCTTATATTATATTGTATTTTCAACAAGTTCTATAATTTTGTTTTAAATTTATGTATTTTTACTTTGTTTTATTATAAAGATGTGGCGTACAAGTTAGGATTAGGTACATAGGTAATCTACATGCAGGTGAAGTTTGGGCCTCCAACTTGTACTCACTTCCCCTGGTTTAAGACCAGGAGCTCTTTGTGTTGTTGGGTGTCCCCCTCCCCCACCCTCCCTTGGCAGTGTCCCCTGACTGCCAAGCCTGTCCTTGTGCTATTGTGATTCATGTTTGGGTCCCACTAATGAGTGAAAACATGTGGTATTTGGTTCTTTGTTTCTGTTATAGATCACTAAGAATGGTTGTCTCCAGCTCCATCCAATTAGTTGTGAAGTCCATGATTTTGTCCTTCTTTATGACTGCATAATATTCCATTATGTATATGTACCACATTTTCTTTATCCAGACTACTTTTGATGGGCAGCTGGGTTGGTTCCATGTTTTTGCTATTGTGAATAGTGCGGCTATAAAAATGTGTGTGCAAATGTCTTTTTTTAGAATGATTTGTGTTCCAACGGGTATATTCCCAGAGGGGGATTGCTGGATCATATAGGAGGTCTATTTCTAGTTTCTTTAGATATTGCCACACTATTTTCCATAGAGGTTGGACTAGTTTGCCCTTCCACCAACAATGTAGAAGTATCCTCTTTATTCCACACCTGTGCCAGCATCTGTTGTTTTTTTAATTTATTAATGATGACCATCATTACTGAAGCTAGGTGGTGTCTCAAGGTTGCTTTGATTTGCATTTTTTCTAATGATTAGTGAGGCTGAACATTTTTTCATGTGTCTGTTGACTGCTCATGTCTTCTTTTGAGAAGTGTCTGTTCATGTCCTCTGCCCTTTAAAAAAATTTTTAATTTAAATACGTGAGTACAATTCGAGGTTATGTATACAAATGTTCATTATGCAGGTACCCTTGTTGATGAGGTATGCCCCTTCTTCCCTGACAGGTTCCCACTACTCCAAATCCCTTTCCTATAGTTTTATGATAGTTTTCCAAGGTCTGCTTATGAGTGAGAAGTTGTGATACTCTGTTCTTTGTTTCTGTGATAGACCATTCAGCAATATAGACTCTAAGTCCATCCAAGTTGCCACGAAGTTCATAATTTTGCCCTTAATTATGGTCGCATAATATTCCGTCGTGTATATGTACCACATTTTTAATCCAGTCCTCTTTCATTGGGCAGCACAGTTGGTTCCATGTTTTTGTTATTGTGAATAATAGTACAATAAACATGTGTGTGCAGTATCTTTTTCATAGAGTGATTTGAGTTCCTCCAGCCATTTTCCCAGTAGGGGGGATTGTGGGGTCATATGGAATGCTGATTTTTAGATCTTTTAGGAATTGCCACACTGTTTTCCACAGTTTGTACTAGTTTTCATTCCCACCAACAGTGTAGAAGTGTTCTCTTTTCCCTGCATCTTCTCCAGCATCTGTTGTTTTTGAGTTATTTTTGATGTCCATCCTGACTGGTATTAGGTGGTGTCTCAGTGTGGTTTTAATTTACATTTCTTTGATGATCAGTGAGGCTGAGCATTTTTTCATGTATCGGTTGCCTGCTTGTATGTCCTCTTTTGAGAAATGTCTATTCATTTGTAATGGGGCTGTTTGTTTTTTTCTTTCCAGCATTTTTGAGTTCCTTGTAGATCCTAGATGTTAAGCCTTTGTCAGATATACAGTTGGCAAATATTTTTTGCTAGTCTGTGGACTATCTTCCCACTCTATAGTTTCTTTGTCTTTGCAGTAGCTTGTGTGTTTGATGAGGTCCCACTTGTCTATTTTATCTCTTATGGCATGGGCACTTGGGGTTTTGAACAGGAATTGGTTGCCAGTTCCAATTTCCGTAAGAGTGTCTTCTGCATTTCCTAAGGTTCTTATAGTTTGATGTTTTACATTTAGCACTTTGATTTATTTTGAATTGATGTTTATGATAGGTAAGATTCTTGTTTTGATCTTCTGCATGTGATCAGCCAGTTTTCCCATCACCATTTACTGAATAGTTTCTCCTCTCCCCAGTGGTTGGTGGTGGAGGCTTTGTCAAAGATGAGTTGGTTGAGAAATTGAGGTCTTGCTTCTGGAATCTCTATTGTGTTCCATTGGTCCGAAAGCATGTTCTTTTACCAGGACCAGGCTATTTTGATTTTTGAAGTTTTATAATAAAGTTTAAAGTCTGGGAGTATGATACCTCTCACTTTTTTTTTCCCCCTGAGGATTGTTTTGGCTATTTGTGGTTATTTATGTTTCCATATGAATTACTGTGTTGTTGTTTCCAGGACTGAGAAGAATGCTGTTGATAATTTAATCAGTATTATGTTAATTCTGTAGATTGCTTTGGGTAGGATGAATATCTTAAAAATGTTGATTCTTCCAATCCATGAGCATGGAATATTGTTCTATTTCTTTGTGTCATCTTTGATTTCTTTGAACAGTGTTTTGTAGTTTATGTTGTAAAGGTCTTTGACTTCTCTGGTTAGGAAGATACCAAGGTATTGTGTGTGTGTGTGTGTGTGTGTGTGTGTGTGTCTATTGTGAATGGGACTGTGCTTTTTATTTGGGTTTCTGTTTGTTTTGTTGGTGTATAGGAATGTGACTGACTTTTGCTCATTGTTTTTTTACCCCGATACTTTGCCAAAGTCCTTTATCAGTGCAAGGAGGTTTTTGACAGATTCTCTTGGGTTTTTGAGGTATGGAATCATGTCATCTATAAAGTTAACGTCCTCTTTTCCTATTTCGATACCCCTCATTTCCTTCTTGTCTGATGGCTCTAGTTAACCCTGTGTTGAACAGGAAGGGTGAGAGTGGGCATACTTGTCTTGTTCAAGTTTTCAGAGGAAATGATTCCAATTTCTGTCTTTGTCAGTATGTTGGTTGTGGGTTTCTTGTAACTGGCTTTTACAATTTTGAGTTACGTTCCATCTATGCCTAGATGTTCAAGAGTTTTTATTAAGAAAGCATGCTGGATTTTATCAAAAGCTGTTTTCCGCATCTAATGAGATAATCATGTAGTTCTTGTCTTTACATATGTTGATGTATTTAATTATGTTTATGGTCTTGTATATATTGAACCAGTCCTGTATCCTGGAGATGAAGTCTACTTGGTTGTGGTGGGTGATTTTTGAAATGTGTAGTTGGATCCAGTTTGCTAGAATCTTGTTGAGAATTTTAGCATCTATGTTCATCAAGGATATTGAGCTGTGGTTCTCTTTCTTTGTTGGATTCTTACCTCATTTGGGTATCAATGTGATGTTTGTTTCATGAAGTGATTTGGGGAGAATTCCATCTTTCTTGATTGCCTGGAATACTTTCAATAGGATTGGTATCAGCTCCTCCTTGTATGTTTTGTAGAATACTGCTAGAAAGTCATTTCGTCCAGGGTTTTTTTTTTTTGTAGGTAGTTTTCTTATGACTTAGTTAATTTCCTACATTGTTATTGGTCTATTTAGGGTCTCAATTCCCTCTCGTTTCAACCTGGGGAGGTTGTGTGATGTCAGAAAGTCTTCCATTTCATTTAAGGTTTCTTCCATACAGGTGTACATAGTAATCTCTGATAATCTTTTGTATTTCTTCAGATTCACTTCATTTTTTTGCATTTCTGATTGTGTTTATTTGGTCTTGTTCTCTTTTTCTTGGTCAGTCTAGCTAGGGGTTCATCAATCTCGTTCATCCTTTCAAAGAACCAGCTTTTGGTTTCTTTGATTTTTTTGTATTATCTTTTTGTCTTCTATGTCCCGAATTTGGGCTTTTATTTTGGTGATCTAGATTCTTCTGCTGAAGTCAGGGTTTGGTAGTCTTGCTTTTCCTACTTCTTTACATGATTTGTTAGGCTATTAACTTGTGACCTTTCCATGTGTTTGTAGAGATATGAATTCCCCTCTCAGTACTGATTTCATAGCATCTCACAGTTTTTGGTAAGATGTTTCTTTGTTTTCATTTGTTTTCAGGTATCTTTTAATCTCTGTTTTGATTTCTGTACTGACCCAGGAGTTGTTTAGCATCATGATGTTTTGTTTCCATGTTTTTATGGGTTTTGGGGGTACTGTGTTTGTGTTGATATTTATTTTTATTCCACTGTGGTCTGAGAAGCTGTGTGGTAGAATTTCAATCTCATGAGATTTGTTTATGCTTGATTTATGCTTGATTTATGGTCAAGGATATGGTCAATTTTAGAGTACGTTCCTTGTGGTGATGAGTAGGATGTATATTCCATGGTTATTGGATGGAATGTTCTGTAGGTGTCAATTAAGTTCAGTTGGTCAAGCATGACATTGAGGTTGTGGATCGCCTTATTGGTTTTTTGTCTTGATGATCTGTCTAGGGTTGTTAGTGGGGTGTTTACGTCCCCAGCTATGATAGTGTTAGAGTCAATATGATTTTTTAGTTTACCTAGAAGCTGCTTTATGAAAGTTGGTGCTTTTATGTGGGGTGCACATATGTTTAGGATGGGTATTTATTGTTGATGGATTGAACCTTTTATCATTATGTAGTGACCTTCCATATCTTTTTAAATTTTTGGTAGCTTAAAGGGTAATTTGTCTGATATTAAGATTGTGGTTCCTGCTTTCCACTGTGTTCCATTTGCCTAAAATTTTGTTTCCCATCCTCTTACTTTGAGTCAGTGAGTGTCCTTTATGGTGAGATGAGTCTCTTGGAGACAATATATTGTTGTCTCATGATATTTTATCCAATTTACCATTCTATATCTTTTCAGTGGTGCATTTAGTCCATTCACATTCAGGCTAATTATTGAGATGTGAGTTTATCCTTGTTATGAGGTTCTTATAGAGTTTGTTGTTGTTGCTGCTGTATGCTTGTTTACGTTTGTTGTATTTCTTTTGTTTTTTGGGTTGATTCATGTGTGTCTTCAATCTTTTTCCTTAATTCTTGGGAAGGGTTTTGTCATTATTTATTTATTTTTCTTCTGTGTTTAATTCCTTCTTAAGTGTTTCTTGTAGAGCTGGTTTGGAGGCAGCTTAAACGCTTAGGGATTGAAGGTCTAGGGAGGATTTTAATTCTCCATCACCGATGAAACTTAGTTTGGCAAGGTAGATATCTCTTGGTTGAAATTGCTTATCTTTGAGAACCTTGAAGATTGAGCTCCAAGCTCCCCTAGCATGCAGTGTTTCTGTAAATAGGTCTGCTGCTATTCTAATTGGTCTTCCTTGGTAGGTAGTTTAATGTATCTCTCTTGCTGCCTTTAGGATTTTTTCTTTTATACCTACTTTGTGAAGACAAATTGCCATGTGTCTAGGAGTTGGTCTTCTCATTTGTTGTATTGCAGGGGTACTCTGACTCACTTGTGTTAATGGTCATGTCACTGATGAGATGAAGGGAGTTTTCTTGGATAATTTCACAGAATGTTTGCTCCAGTATAGTCTATGTCTCTCTATCTGCTTCAGGAATTCCAATTACTCTTAGGTTTAGCCTCTTGAAATAATTTCTTATCTCTTGGAGGTTTTGTTCTGTCTTTTTAAGCTTCTTTTCTATGTTTTTAACAGTTTGGGTTAGTTCTATATTTTGTGTTTCAAGCTTGAGATTCTTTCTTCTGTTTGGTTAATTCTGCTTTCCATGCTTATCAGCTTGTTATTTATTTCATTAACTGTATTCTTTATTATTATTATCTCAGTTATCAACTCCTTCATTCTCTCCTCTTCTCTCCTCATTTCTATTTATTCTCTTTATCAATATCTTGATATCTGGGTTTGTGGTTTGAGACCAGTCATTCTGGGACTCTTCGTTGTTTGAGTTCCAAAATCTGTATTCTCAGTGGCTGACCTCCCAGGGGTCTGTGTGAGACTCATATTCTTTCTTTGGTTTTTCATCATTTGTGTAGGTTTTTTCTCCCCATTTATTACTTCTTCTTTAATTCAATCATTTAGTGATAGGGAGATAATTTTTATTTCTGTTTGCTCAATCTCCTATTCTTCCTTATGTAGATCCTCCGGTTTTGTTCAATTCTGAAGCTGTACTGGGGTTGGGGGCCTGTGATTTTTGCAGTTTTGAGATTTAATTAAGGGGGAAGCTGTGATTCAGAAGACATCTGCAGGTCCTAGTTCTGCTGACAGGTGTGTGGGCCCCTGAAATTCACTTCCCACTGTCTTACAATCCGTCCATGCAGTGATTGTGACTGTTTGCCCTTTGAAAGTAAATGAGAGGAGAAAAAGGAAAAGAATGGAAAAAGGAAGGAGGAAGATGAAAGGAAGGTAGAGAGAGAGAAGAAGAGGGAAACAGACAGTTGTATAAACTAATAAACAAACAGGAAAAAAGACAGAAAAAATAAAAACATACAGACAGCCATACAAACACAAAAAACAAACAAACAAACAAACAAACAAACAAACAAAAACCCTCTTGGTGTACTTATCCTTAAAAACAGAAACAAAGAATCTAAAAAAAAAAATTAAAATAGCAGAAACAAAGCAAGTACAAAAATGTAAACAAAGTAGAAAGAGAAGAAATAAAACTGAAACTGAAACAATAAAAAACAAAGAAGATTAAAAACTCACTGTGTGGTCATTTCGGTAACTCCAGGTTTCTTTTGGCTGCTCCAATTTCCACCTTAAGAAGGAGTTCTGGTCTCCAGTCCCACCACTCTGCTCTCAGCACAGGCTGATAGGGTTGCTCTCAGAGTGAGCCAGATGTGGGAAGAAGGCTGATGGGAGGACGATGGATCAGATCAGGATTCACCCTAATCACTGCTGCTGTTGTCAAGTAACCCACTCAGATCTGTCATGTCTGCCTTTTCCAGGATGAGGGAGGGGCATCTGTCTCTCTGAGTCTGATGAGAGGATAGCATCTAGGTCCCAAGATGGAGGCTAGGAAGAGCTGGGTGGGGTAATGCAGATCTCTGCCTCATCCTGGGACTGAGAAGATGGTGCCCACCAGTGTCTCATCACTGGCATTGAGGCTTTATTTCAGACTTCCATGACCAGCCTTCTCCATGGTTCCTCCTGTTTGTGCCTTGTCTTCTGCTGCAGGTGATGGTGTGGGCTGAGAGCCAGGTGGTAAAGAGTGGCAGTTCTCTGCTGCCTCCTCTCAGGAGAGCCCTGAGGACAGCAGATGATCCTCTCCTCTGTGCCCATTTCTCCGATATAAGGGTGGTGGTGGGTTGCATTCACCTCCAGGGGAGAGCTCTTGGTGCATGAACCTAAGTCCCCCCACAGATGGACTTTCACTCACCCACCTGCACACGCTCACTCATGTAGAGATTCTTTATGGACACTTGCATTTGTGGAGACTCTCACATTCCAATCTGTTCTGTTGCCATCTTGCCCAGAAGCCTTAATTTTTATATTGATCAAAAGTTTTAAAAAATCCCCATGCATCAAATGTTCCATGTTTCCAAGTCAGAGTCCTATGCATTTTAAATGCATAATTTTTATCCTCACATTTAACTTATAAGATGAAAATTATTATTACTATCATTAGTAGTTGTAATCTTCAATGAGAATACCAGAATTTATAAGGTTTAAGTATTTTTCCCTAATTCCAACAGACGGTAAATAGTGGAAAAGTATCCAAACTAGTATTTCTGATGTGTGATTTTCATTACTTAAATTTTCATGCCTATGACGAGTTAAAGAGTTTCCCCAAATAATCTATGTCTTCAAGGAGACATAGTTTCTTCACAGTTGTGAATAGTTGATCAAGTACCAATAAAATCATCCTGGTCTTAGCACTAGCCCTAAATTCAGTGACTGACAGTCTTATAAGAAGAGAGAACACAGGAAGACAGAATAGAAGGCCATGTGAACATGAAGGTAAATTAGAATTATGTTGTCGTAAACCACAGAATGCCAAAATCACTAGAAGATGAAAGAAGAGTAGAAGGTTATCCTCAACAGTCTTAAGAGAGAGCACGGCCCTGCCAACATCTTGATTTCAGAACTCTGGCCTCTCTTAAAGAATTTCTGTTGTTTCAAGACACCAAGTTTGTGATCATTTGTTAAGGCAGCCCTAGTAAACTAATATAACACCATCATATGTTTATTTGTAAAGCAGGGCCTAAAATATTTATACATAGTATTAAAAACAAAACAGTTTTCATAGGACTAGGTCAATAGTAACATTTAGAGTTGTGAAAAAAATGCTAAAAACAATGAGGGAAACTGGCCTCAGCTTAGATAAATATATGAAAGTAAAGAAAGGCACAGAGAAAATCCTTTTCACTAAATCACTGTGTATAGCACATAGTTAACATTTTATAAAGTGAGAAAAGTTGCCTGGTTGATAATAACAACACAATGAGTATTTATGATGATATGGGGCAGAAGAAGAAACAGATATTTTTATAATAATTAGGAAGAAAAATATTTTTAAAGAATATTCATTGAAATTGTATATGAACATGGCAGCCAGTATAGAAAATAGAATAGGTTTCAGAAAGAATTTGAAAGCCTAGAATTAAAATGTATTCACTTAAATGATTTTTAAAAAGATACAGAAAATGTATAAGATGACATAGAAATTAAATGATAAAGGGATTAGATATAAACTGAATAAAAATTTTAACTATTTTAAGACATTATTTGCATACCACACAACTAACACATTTTAAAGTATGTAATTCAATTGTTTATAATACATTTATGGAGGGACCACAATTATAACCATGAAAAATTTGAGAATATTTTCATCACCCCCAAAAGAAGCTTCATACTTAGTAGTTACTTTCCATTCCTGTTCTGGTCAACTGTAGCAAAACACTAATTTATTTTCTGTCTCTATAGATTTGCCTCTTCTGGACATTTCATAAATGTAGAACCATATAAAATATGTTCTTTTGAAGCAATAATAATAACAATTTCTTTCACTTAGCAAAATATTTCCACAAGGTCATGAAGATTTACTCACATGATTTCTTCTAAGACTTTTTCAGTTTTAGCTTTTATATTTGAGTCTACAGTTCATTCTGAATTATTTTTTGTATGTGGGTCCAAATTTATTAATTTGTCCATTGGTATCCAGAACCATGTGTTGACAGGACTATTCGTTCTCCCATTGAATTTCTTGGTAATCTTGTAGAAAATCAATTGACAGTAAATTTGAGAATTTACTTCTGTCCCTTAATTCTATTCCATTGATCTATATTTCTAACCTTGTAGCTAAGAAGTAAATTTTGAGAGAATGATGTTACCAACATCATTCTTCTCAGACCTGGAAATGACAATACAGAAATTCATATGGAAACATAAACAACCATGAATAACCAAAACAATCCTTAGCAAGAGAAACAAAGCAGGAGGTATCACACTGCCAGACTTCAAACTCTACTATAAAGTTACAGTAATTCAAACAGCCTGGTATTGGTATAAAAACAGGCACACAGACCAATGTAACAGAATAGAGATTCCAGAAGCAAAGCCTCAATTCCTCAACCAACTCATCTTTGACAAAGCCTCCAACAACAACTACTGAGGAGAGGAATACCTATTCAGTAAATGGTGCTGGGAAAACTGGCTGACCACATGCAGAAGACTGAAACAGGACCCCTATTTATCACCATGCACAAAAATTAACTCTAAATGGATCAAAGATCTAAATGCAAAGCCTCAAACTATAAGAATCTTAGAAAATACAGGAGACACCTTTATGGAAATTGGAACCAGCAACCAATTTCTATCCAGAACCCTATAGGCCAAATCCTTAAGAGGTAAGATAGACAAGTGGGACCTCATCAAATTAACGAGCTTCTGCAAAGCAAAAGAAACCATCAAGAGAGCAGGGAGACAGCCCACAGAATGGGCAAAAAATATTTGCCAACTGTAGATCTAGAATCTACAAGGAACTCAAATGCACCGAAGGGAAAAAAAGCAAACAGCCCCTTTAAAAAGTGGGCAAAAGACATGAATAGACACTTCTCAAAAGAAGATATATGGGCAGCCAACAGACACATGAAAAAGTGCTCAGTGTCACTCATCATCAGAGAAACGCAAATCAAAACCACATTGAAATAACACCTAACCCTTGTAATAATGGCCATCATTAATAAAACAAACAACAACAGATGCAGGCAAATATGTGGGAAAAAAAGGAATGCTTCTACACTGCTGGTGGGAGTGCAAACTTGTCTAACCTTTCTGTAAAACAGTCTGGAAATTTCTGAAAGAACTAGAAATTAACCTTCCATATGACCCAGCAATTCCCCTATTGAGAATATAACCGGAGGAACTCAAATTATTCTACAAAGAAGATACCTGCACACGAATGTTTATTGCAGTTCTATTCACAATAGCAAAAATATGGAACCAAACATGTTGCCCATCGAAGCTGGACTGGATTTAAAACATGTGGTATATGTACACAATAGAATATTATGCAGCCATAAAGAACAGCAAATATATGGACTTTGCAACAACCTGGATGGATTTGGAGTTGATCATACTCAGTGATTTATCACAGAAACAAAGAAGAGAGTTCCATATGTTCTCTCTCATAAGAGGACCTTGAATAATTATAATGCTGTAAGAAAGGGATTGGCAGTAATGGGAAACTGTTAGTGGGGTGGTGGGGGTGGGATTGGCAGTTGAGGGAAACTGCTAGGGCAAGAGGAGGCATACCTCACTAACAGGGGTACCTGCATGATCAATGTTTTTATACCTAACCCTGATTTGTATCTCACATCTTTACATTAAAATTTTTTTAAAGAGTAAAAAAATAAAAGAAAGTGGTAAATTTGGGTTTTCAAACATTATTCTTTTTTTTTTTTTAAGATTCCTATTTGTTGGATAGGGGTTCTTTGCATTTCCACATGAGTTTTAAGATCAACTTGTCAACTTAAACAAAAAAGCATATAGGATTTTTGTCAGGGTTCGCACTGAATCTGCTGATCAGTTTGAGAAGTTTTGCCTTCTTAGCAATATGATCATTCTGTGGGTGAACATGATAAATCTTTTCTGTTATATAGGACTATACAAATTTCTATCAACAGACTTTGCAGTAGTTTTCAGAATTCAAGTTTTATACTTCTTTTGCTAAGTGTATCTGCAAATATTTTATTTTTATTTTATTTTAAAATTGTGGGGTACAGTTAAGTGTTAGGTATGCAAATATACATTGTGCAGGTACCCTTGTTGATGGAGGTGTGCACCCTGTCCCCAGACAGATATCGACTAGCATTAATCCCGCCTTCCTTCCCCTCCCTGCCCCCCCATTCCCCACCACTGTCAATCCTTTTCTTATAGTATTACGATAGTTGTTCAAGGTCCACTTATGTGTGAGAACATGTGATACTCAAATCTTTGTTTCTGTGAGAGATCACTTTGTATTATAAACTCCAATTCCATCCAGGTTCCTGCAAAATTCATGATTTTATTTTTTTTATGGCTGCATAATATTCCATTGTGTATGTGTACCACATTTTTTTAATCCAGTCCTCTTTTGATGGACAACATGGTTGGTTCCATGATCCTGCTATTGTGAACAATGCTATGATAAACATACATGTGCAGGTATTTTTAATAGAGTGATTTGAGTTCTTCAGGGTATATTCCCAGTAAAGGGATTGTGGGGTCATATGGAAGGTCAGTTTTTAGAGCTTTTAGGAATCACCACACTGATTTCCACAGAAGCTGCACTAGTTAACACTCCCACCAGCAGTGGAGAAGTGTTTCCTTTTCACCACATCCTCTCCAGCATCTGTTTTTTTTAGTTATTCATAATGGCTATTTTGACTGGAGTTAGGTGGTATCTCAGTGTAGTTTTAATTTGCATCTCCTTAATGACTAGTGAGGTTGAACATTTCTTCATGTATCTGTTGGCCACTCGTATGTCTTCTTTTGAGAAGTGTCTGTTCATATCTTTTGACCACTTTGTAATGGGGTTGTTTGTTTTTTTCTTTCTGGCATGTATGTGTTCCTTGTAGATCCTAGATGTTACACCAGCACCATTTACAGACATGGAGTTGGCAAATACTTTTTCCCAGTCTGTGGGCTGTCTCCCTGCTCTCTTGATGGTTTCTTTGGCATTGCAGAAGATTGTCAGTTTAATGAGTTCCCACTTGTCTATCTTATCTCTTATGGCTCATGCGTTTCGGGTTTTGCTCAGAAATTGGATGCCTGTTCCAACTTCCATAAGAGTGTGTCTTGCATTTTCTAAAGTTCTTATGGTTTGAGGTTTTATATGTAGGCCTCTGATCCATTTAGAGTTAATTTTTGTATATGGGGATAGATAGGGGTCCTGATTGAATCTTCTGCATGTGGTCAGCCAGTTTTCCCAGCACCGTTTATTGAATAGGTTCTCCTCTCCCCAGTGGTGGGTGATGGAGGCTTTGTCAAAGATAAGTTGGTTGAGAAATTGGGGTTTTGCTTCTGGAATCTCAATTCTATGCCATTGGTCTATATGCCTGTTCCTATACCAATACTAAGCTGTTTTGATTATTGTAGCTTTATAGTAAAGTTTAAAGTCTGGTATTGTGATACCTCCTGCTTTGTTTGTTTGTTTGTTTGTTTTTGTTTTTGTTTTTGTTTTGTTGAGGATTGTTCTGGCTATTCTTGGTCGTTTGTGTTTCCATATGAATTCCTGTATTGTTTTTTTCTAGATCTGAGAAGAATGTTGTTGGTAATTTGATGGGTATTGCATTAAATCTGTTGATTGCCTTAGGTAAGATGGACATCTTCAAATGTTGATTCTTTCAATCCATGAGCATGAGATGTTTTTCCACTTGTTTGTGTCACTTTTGGTTTTTTTCTTTCTTCTTCTTTTTTTTTTTTTTTTTTTTTGAGTTGGAGTCTCACTCTGTCACCCAGACTGGAGTGCAGTGGCTGCTCCCGGCCACCGCAGACTTGACCTGCTGGGCTCCGGCCATCCTTCCACCTCAGCCTTCCAAGTAGCTGGAACTACAGGCATGCACTGCCAAGCCTGCCTAATTTTTGACTTATTGTAGGGATGAGGTCTCTCCAAGTTGCCTGGGCGGGTATCGAACCCGCTTGCTCAGGCAATTCACTCACCTCAGCCTCCCAAGGTGCAGGATTTCAGACCGAGCCACCAAGTCCAGCAACCTTTGATTTCTTTGAGCAGTGTTTTGTAGTTTTCATTGTAAAGGTCTTTCATGTCTCTGGTTAGGAAGATGCCAAGGTATTTCATTTTTATTTTTTTTTTTTTTGTGGCTATTGTGAATGGGATTGTGCTTTTTATTTGGGTTTCTGTTTGTTTATTATTGGTTTAAAGAAATGCAATTGTCTTTTGCAACATTTATTTTATACTCTGAAACTTTGTCAAAGTCCTTGATCAATGCAAGGAGGCTTTTGACAGATTCTCTTGGGTTTTCATGGTACACAATCATGTCATCTGCAAAGAGAGATAGCTTGACTTCCTCTTTTCCTATTTGGATACCCCTGATCACCTTCTCTTTTCTAATTCCTCTAGCCAGGACTTCCAATACTATATTGAACAGGAGGGATGAGGGTGGGCATCAGTGTCTTGGTCACATTTTCAGGGGAAATGTTTCCAATTTTTGCCTGCTTAGGAGTATGCTGGCTGTGGGTTTCTCATAGATGGCTCTTACTATTTTGAGATATGTTCCATGTATGCCTAGATGTTTGAGGGTTTTTATCAAGAAGTGGTGCTGGATTTTATCAAAAGCTTTTTCTGCATCTAATGATATAATCATGTGGTTTTTGGTTTGACATCTGTTGATGTATTTAATTACATTTATGGTCTTGCAAATGTTGAATCAGCCTTGTATCCCAGGGATGAAGCCTACTTTGTCATGATGGATGATTTTTTAGATGTGTTGTTGAACCTGCTTTGCTAGGATCTTGTTCAGAATTTTAGCATCCATGTTCATCAAAGATATTGGCCTTTAGTTCTCTTTCTTTGTTGGGTCTTTACCTGGCTTGGGTATCAATGTGATGTTGACTTCATAAAATGATTTGAGGAGAGTTCCATCTTTCTCAATCATCTGGAATACTTTCATTATGTTTGCTATCAGCTCCTCCTTAAACGTCTTATAGAAATCTGCTGGAAAGCCATCTGGTCCAGGGCTTTTTTTTATAGGTAGTTTTCTTATTACATAGTCAATTTCCTTGATTGTTATTGGTCTATTTAGGGTCTCAATTTCTTCTTGTTTCAACCTAGGCAGGTTGTGTGATGTCAGAAAGTCCTCCATTTCCTTAAGGTTTTCACGTTTGTTTCCATACAAGTGTAGATAGTAGTCTGTAATTATCTTTTGTATTTCTTCAGGGTCAGATGTGATGTCATCTTTTGTGTTTCTGATTTTGTTTATTTGGGCTTTTTCTCTTTTTTTCTTGGTCAGTTTAGCTAGGGGACCATCAATCTTTCTTATCCTTTCAAAGAACCAACTTTTTGTTTCATTGATTTTTTTTTTTTTGTATTATCTTTTTGTCTTCTATGTCCTGGATTTGGGTTTTTATTTTGGTGATCTGGATTCTTCTGCTGAATTTAGGGTTTTGGTGGTCTTGCCTTTCCAGCTTCCTTAGGTGACTTGTTAGGCTAATTTGCGATCCTTCCATTTTTTTCATGTGTGTTTGTAGAGATATGAATTTCCCTCTTACTACAGCTTTCATGGCATCCCAGAGATTTTGGTAAGATGCTTTTTCATTTTCATTTGTATCCAGGTATCTTTTAATCTCTGTTTTGATTTCATCATTGACCCAGGAGTTGTTTAGCATCATGCTGTTTAGTGTCTATGTCTTTGTGTGTTTGGGGGGAAACTTATTGGTGTTGATGTTTATTTTTATTCCACTGTGGTCCGGGAAGGTGCATGGCAAAAGTGCAATCTTTTGAAATTTGTTTATGCTTCATTTATGGCCAAGGATGTGGTCGATCTTAGAGTACATTCTATGTACTGATGAGTAGAATGTATATCCTGTGGTTGTTGGATGGAGTGTAGGTATCAGTTAAGTGCATTTGGTCAAGAGTCATATTGAGGTTCTGGATCTCATTGCTGATTTTTTGTCCTGATGATCTGTCTAGGGTTGTGAGTGGGGTATTACTTTCCCCAGCTATGATAGTGTTAGAGTCAATATTTTTTTTTGAGTTTACTTAGAAGCTGCTTTATGAAAGTTGGCACTCCTATGTTTGATGCATATATGTTTCGGATAGATATTTCTTGTTGATGCATTGAACCTTTTATCATTGCATAGTGGCCTTCTGTATCTTTTAAAATTTTTGGTAGCTTAAAGGGTATTTTGTCTGAGATTAACATCACAACTCCTCCTTTCTTTTGTGTTCAGTTGGTTTGAAAATTTGTTTCCCATTCTCTTTCTTTGAGTCTATGGGTGTCCTTTCTAGTGAGATGAGTCTCTTGAATGCAAAATATTGTTGCCTGGTATTATTTTATCCATTTTGCCAATCTATGTCTTTTCAGTGGTGCATTTAGTCCATTCACATTCAGGCTAATTATTGAAATGTGAGAGTTGATCCCTATCATGGGGTTCTTATAGAGTTGCTGCTGTTTTTCCTGTTTGTTTGTTGCCTTTCTTCGGTTTTTGGTTTGGTTCATGTTTGTTTTTAATCTTTTTCCTGTACTTTTGTGAAGAACATTCTTGTTCTTTTTTCCTTTTCTTCTGTGCCTAATACTTTCTTAAATGTTTCTTGTAGAGGTGGTCTGATGGCAGTGTAAGTTCTTAGGGATTGGATATCTGGGAAAGATTTTAATTCTCCCTCACTGATGAAGCTTAGCTTGGCTGGGTAGGTTATTCTTGGCTGAATTGTTTATCTTTTAGAACTGTGAAGATAGGGCTCCAAGCTCTCATAGCCTGAAAGGTTTCTATAGATAAATCTGCTGCTGTTCTAATTGGTCTTCCATGGTAGGTAATCTGACTTTTTTCTCTTGCTGCCTTTAGGATTTTTTCTTTTATACCTACTTTGTTTAGGTGAATTATTATGTGTCTGAGAGTTGGTCTTCTCATTTGTTGTCTTGCATGGGTTCTCTGAATCTCTTGTGTTTAAATTTTTACATCACTGATGAGATGAGGGAAATTTTCTTGAATAATCTCATGGAATGTTTGTCCCAGAGTGGACTTGGTCTCTCTTTCTGCCTCAGGAAGTCCAATTACTCTTAAGTTTGGTCTCTTGAAGTAATTGCTCATCTCTTAAAGGTTTTTTCTGTCCTTTTAAGCTTCTTTTCTACATTTTTGACAGTTTGGGTTAGTTTGTTCCTCAAGTTCTGAGATTCTTTCTTCTGCTTGGCTAATTCTGCTTTCCATGCTTATCAGTTTGTTATTTATTTCATTCACAGTATTCTTTACTATTGTTATCTCAGTTATCAACTCCTTCTTAGTTTCCTCTTGTCTCTCCTCAATTATTTTTAATGTCTTGATATCTGGGTTTGTAGTTTGAGACCAGTCTTTCTGGGGGCTCTTCGTTGTTTGCATTCTGAAGTCAGTTTCCTCAGTGTCAGTCCTCCCAGGGGTCTGTGAGAGACCCATATTCTTCTTTTGGTTTTACTTCATCTGTGTAGATTTTTTCTCCTCCTTTCTCTCCCCTTCTTTAATTCTGTTTTTCAGGTAATATGGGGTTGCTTTTACTTCTTTTTGTTCAGTCTCCTGTTCTTTCTTATGAGTGTCCGCTGGCTTTGTTCACTTTTGAGGCTGGACTGTAGGGTGGGCCTGTACTTTTTGCAGTTTTGAGATTTCATTGAGGGGGAAGCTGTGATTCAGAATCTATCTGAAGATCCCAATATCCACCAACAGGTGTATGGACCACTGGAACTCACTCCCCATTGCCTTACAATCTGTCCATGCAGTGGGGTTTAGGTTTGCTCCCTGAAATGAAAGGAGGTAAGAAAAAGGAAAATAATGGAAGGGGGCATGAAGAGGAAGTTGGAGAGAGAGAAGAGTAAGAGGGAATACAGACATACATTCCAACTAGTTAATGAAAAGAGACACAAGGCCAGAAAAGTATAAAAAACAAACAAACAAGATTCCCTAAAGCATACTGGTAATCACATAAAGACAGTCCAATAAATTCATGCCTTTTGATTTGCTTTCCCCAACACAAACAAGTAGTCTAACTCAAAAAGCAAACAAAGGTAAGCAAAATAAACAGTCAAAACAGTAAAATAAAAAAACAAAATAAGAAACCAGACTAGCTCTGGAGTCTTTCCTGAGTATCTAAAGTCTTTTCAGCTCTGATCTCTAGCCTCTCCCCTTTGCAGGCTGATAAACTTACTCATAGGTTGGGTTGGTTCCCTTGGCTTGCTGTCTGAGAAGACTGCCACAGTACTGAGTTACCTGTGTCTGATCAGTGTAGGGGATGGTCTTTTGTCTTCTTTTTTGGTGAAGCTATCTTAGCAACCAAGGTAGAGGCTGCTCGTAGATGTGCAGGGCAATGCAAATCTCTGCCTGGAAGATGGCTGTGGTGGGCAGCTCCTTTTTAGCCAATCCAATCTGTGGATAGGGCAGGTGGTAGGTGGTGGCAGCAGCTTTGGGCCCCCACAGGGCACTTCAGCCAGGAGTGGAGCTGGTATCTCTGAGGGACAGGCACCTAGTACCTCCCTGGGTGATGGTGGCTTGAGATTGGGCTGGGCAGGGACCAGAACCCAGGGCAGGGGCCCAGAACTCTGAAGGTTGAGCACTGGCCATGACTTTAGGTCTTCAGCCTGGGTGATGGCACAGAGCACGGAGGCACAGGCTCTGGGGTCCTGCGTGGGCAACAGTGGCCTTGCATCTGGTGAGCGCTCCAGCTGGGAATTGAGCCTGTAGTTCTGAGGGACAGTTGTGGATGCCCACCCTGGCTGCCACGACTCAAGACTGGGTTGCACACCTAGCCAGGGAGGGAGCTGGCAGCAGCTGAGTGATGCGCAGATCAGTGCAGCTAGTAAGGGAACCCAGATCTCCACAAGGTGGTATCCCAGGTCCTCCACAGGCAGCAGCAGGCAGCCTGGGGCTGGGTGAGATGGTATGGCCAGGGAGGGAAGTGGGAATTCCATTCTGCCAGGGCCTAGGGTTGCCTGGGGTGGAATAGCAGTGGCAGAGTGTCTGTGGTAGCTGGCTGTGTGTGGGACTGAGGGTCTCCAGGTCTCAGACTGGTGCAGCTGGTGGTGGGCTGGGTGGTGGGGGAAGGAAAGTAAGAGTCTTTATGGGAACTCACTT
Source organism: Carlito syrichta (assembly GCF_000164805.1). NCBI lineage: Eukaryota > Metazoa > Chordata > Mammalia > Primates > Tarsiidae > Carlito > Carlito syrichta. The sequence goes on from NW_007001815.1 coordinate 66,956, forward strand.
TTGGAGAATCTCACAGTCCCACATGTGCCATTGTCATCTTACTAGATAAAAAAAATATTTTATTTTTATACTATTGTTATAATCTTAATTTCACTTCAGATTGTGTGTTTCTGATGTATAGAAATGCAATTGATTTTTGTATGTTAATCTTCCATCTTGAAACCTTGATGTATGACTTTATTCATTCTATAGAGTCTTACAAGATACATTAAGATTTTTATACTCAAGATTATATTATCTATAAATAGATGTCTTTCCAATCTGATTTTTGTTTAATTGTTTAATTGTCCTTGCTACAACCTCCAGCTCAATGTTGAATAGAAGTGGTGAGAGTATACAACTTTATTTTGTCCCTGATCTTGGGAAAGCATTCTATCTTTCATTGTCATGTACAAAGTATTTTTAAGTGAGCTTTATCAAGTTGAGAAATTCCCTTTTACTTCCTGTTTGTTGTTTGTCAAATGTTTTTATTATGAAGAGACATTAGATTTTGTTAATGCATTTTCTGCATCTATTGAGAAAATAATGCAGGATTTGCTCTTTGAAGTGGTATACAGCATTGATTGCTCCTCTTACATTCTTACATTCATAGAATAAATTCTGCTTTTTATACATGCTGAATTCACTTGCTAGCATTTTCTTGAGTTTTTTGTACTATATCTACAGGAATATTAATCTGTACTTTTCTTGCAATGTCTTTGTCTAGTTTTAGTTTCAGTGTAATATTGACCTTAGAAAATGAGTTGAAAAGCATTTCCTTTTCTTCTATTTTGTGAAAAAAACTGGAAAATTGATACTAATTTTTCATTAAATATTTGATAAACTTTACCAGTAACCTATCTAGGTCTGAGCTCCTTTTGGTGTGAAGTTTTGATATTCCTAATTCAATCTTCTTACTTGTTAGAGGTCTATTCAGATTTTCTATTTCTTTTAAAGCTAGCTTTTATAGTTCATGCATATATAGAAATTTTTCATTTTAATCTAAGATAACAAATTGGTTAGTATACAGTTTATATGATACTTACCCTTCTTCTATTTTGTGCAATATTAAGTAGTAATGTCTCCTCTTAGATTTGTGATTTTAATAATTTTAGTCTCTCTTTTTTATTGACTTAGCTCACTAAAAGATTATCAGTTTTGTAAATATTTTCAAAGAATTAACTTTTTGCTTGTCGATTTTCTATACTTTTATTGTCTACTTATTTTATTTTTTATTGTAATCATTATTTTCTGCCATTTGCTTGTTGGTTTAGCTTGTTCTTCTCAAAGCATTTTAAGGTAGAAAGTTAGATTATTGATTTGAAATCATTCTTTCTTTAATATAGGCATTTACTGGTATAAACTTTTCTCTAAGTAAATTTCCTAAGTTTTGGTATGTTGTGTCTTTATTTTTATTATTTTTCAAGTATTTTATATTTCTTTGCTGTTTCCTTTTGGAACTATGGGTTAATTGGGAGTATGATGCTAAATTTCACACATTTTAGCATGTCAAAATCTTTTGTTATTGATTTATTATTTAATTCTAAAGTGGAATAAGTAAAATTTAAAACATTTCATATTATTAAGGGTTATTTTTAAATCTTGCAGACTGCTGGGGGTGGGGGGGGCGTAGAATTGGCAGTAGTGGGAAACTACCAGGGGAAGGTGGGTCACACCTCATCAACAAGGGTATCTGTATAATGAACATTTGTATACCTAACCCTAAATTGTACCCCACAATTTAAAAATAAAAACAAAACCTAGCATATAGTCTATCTTGGAAAATATTCTGTGTACATTTGAGAATATATATTTTACTATTGCTGGTTTTAATATTCTAGAGATTTCTTTTAGTTCTAACTGATATTAGTGCTGCTCAAGTGTACTTTCTGGTTGAGCTTCTGTCTAATTGTCCTGTTCATTATTGAAAGTTGGTTATTGAATTATCCAATCATTATTGTTAAATTATCTGCTTCTCTCTTCAATTCTCCAGTTTTGCTTCATAAATTTTTAGATTTTTGTTGTTAAGTACATACATGTTTATAATTTACGTGTCTTTCTAATGATTTACACCTTTATCCTTATCAATGTTCTCTTTATAGTGACTTTTTAAAGTTTTTTAAATCTATTTTTTTCTGATGCTAGTATAGTAAGCATCAGCTTTTCATGGTTGTATTTTTTTATGATGTATCTTCTTCCACCATTGTACTTTCCATATACATGGGGAGACCCCCCAAACAGGAATTTATTTATAAAGATTGTGTATTATTCTCACATTTCAGTCACTTTCAAAGTATTCTGCTTTTGATGCAATACACCTATCAAGATACTTTTTCCACTGCTCAAAACAGTTTTGAACTAGTGAATTTGGATGCCAAGGTCAATTTTTGTTTCACCTCATCCACATTGGCAAAACATTTCCCTTTCAGAACTTTTTTCATCGAGGGATACAAAAAAAGCCTTTGAGATGACATCAGGTGAATTGGAAGGGTGTGATATGGAAGTCATGGCATTTTCTGTCAAAAACTGCTGAACACTCAGTGTGGTATGAGCAGGTTGTTCCCGTAAATCACCCATCATGAAATAAACAACTGCTGAAAGAATCTCCACACACAAAAAAAAAAATCGCTGAAGCTGAACGCAGCCTCTCACAACAATGCCAGCTGATACACTGATGCCAGTGGGTTCCTAGAACACTTACCTAGCAGGGAAAGCCTATACTACAGGGACCTGTGCTCCAAAAAATAATATCAGGCTTTGTTTTGGTCTTCCTTTGTATTTTTGTTTTTTGTTTTGTTTTAAAATATAAATTTGTCTACTGGAAACAGGGATAGTTGATTCTTGTTTATTTTTTTAATCTAATCTGACAATTTGTCTGTTGATTCGATCACCTTACCTATTCACATTTAATGCCATTACTGAAATAGTTGAATTTATATTTCTGATTTTATTTTTTCTTAACTATATGGCTCATGAATTTTTGCTTTTCTGTTTCTTTTTTATTGTATTTAGTGAAAAATTTGTATTAATTCTGTATTTTTTTACTACTTTGAGGCTCTTTTTGTGACTCCTTTATGGTATGCTGCATACATAGACTATCAACTTACAAGAACATACTTCAGATTTACACTAACTAAATCCTAGTGAGATGTTAAAACATCACATCTCTATAGCTGTATCCCTCTTTCTCCCTTTAGTGTTATTATAGTTAATTATATTACATTTATATAAGCTACAAACCTAAAAATATATTGTTATAATTATCACTTTATATGATTTTATGTCTTTAAAAAAGCTGAAAGAAGGAAGGGGACAGTATAAATTCATAGAATGTATCATAATTACCTTCATATTTACCATTTCTGGCTTTATTTTTATGAATTCAATTACAATAATATGTCCTTTATTTTTCAGTATATGTTTGTTTCTACTCCATTTATGTGCTATTATCAAATATATTACATATTTGTATGTCATACTTTCAACAAAAAATAAGTTACATGTTTATTTAAATATTTTTAAAAATCAGGCAAAAGAAGAATGTTCAAAATAACATACATTTATGCTATCTCTTATAATTACATAATTACTTTGCCAGAGTGCTTGACTTTTTCATAGACTCAAGTTACCACTTTGGATCACTTGTTTTTAGTCTGAAGTTTGATCCTGATCTTTGATGTTTCTCTTAAGGAAACTCTGCTAGAAACAAATCATTCAATTTTTGTTTATCTGGGAATATCTTCATCTTACATTTTTGAAAAACAAATTTCCTTTTCTATTTTTTTGAGTTGGAGTCTGACTCTGTCACCCAGACTGGAGTGCAGTGGCTGCTCCCGGCCACCGCAGCCTTGACGTGCTGGGCTCCGGTGATCCTTCCGCCTCAGCCTTCCAAGTAACTGGAACTACAGGTGCACGCTACCACACCCTGCTAATTTTTTGATTTATTGTAGAAATGAGGTCTCACCAAGGTGCCCAGGTGGGTCTCGAGCCCGCAGGCTCAGGCAATTCACTCACCTCAGCCTCCCAAGGCACGGGATTACAGACTGAGACACTGAACCCGGTTAAATTTCCTTTTCTTTCAAAAACACATATTTTTGCTTGACAGGTTTTTGTTGTTTGATTCAGCACTTTGAATATGTTATCCTATTTCTTGCTTTCATTGTTTTTGATGAAAATACAGCTGTTACTTTTATCAGATTTGCCTTTTACATGATAAGTCATTTCTCTCTCTTTTCAATGTTACTTATTTTTCTTTGAATTTCAACCTTTTTTTTACTATAATGAGTCTGGGTATAGGTCTCTTTGTTTTAATTCTACTTGGAGTTTACAGAGACTCTCAGATCTGTAGATTACATCTGGAAAAACTTGGAAAGTTTTAAGACAGTATGTCTTCAATTTTTTTCTTATTTCTTTTTATTATCTTCTTCCAGAACTCCCATTACATGGATGTTGGTGTGTTTAATGATGCCCCACAATCCTCTGAGACTCTGCTCTTTTTTCTTCATTCCTTCATTTCTCTATTTTTCAGAATGCGTGATTTCCATTCATTTATCTTCAAGTTGACTGATATTTTATTCTTCCAGTGCCCATCGACTATTTTATCTTTCTAGTGAATTTTTTATTTCATGTATTAGAATTTTCAACTCTAGAATTTCTATTTGTATTTTGTTTTTGTTTCTTAAATTTCTATCTCCTTACTAATATTTACATTTTATGAACTATTATTATACCTGTCTTTCCTTTTTAAAGCATTTTTTAGTTCTTTGAATATATTTATAACTGCTCTTTTATAGTTTTTAGTTACTATCTGACATATAGATGATTTTAAGACAGTTTCTCCTTCCTGCTTTATTTATTTGTATAGATCACATATTTCTATTTCTTTCCATGCTTTATAATATTTTGTTGAAAAGCCAAACACTTTAGGTAACATAACATAGCAACTCTAAATAAATTCCTCACTGCTTTTAATAACTTTTGTTGTTGTTTATTTGCTTAGTGACTTACTGGACTATATTTCAGCATTTCCTATGCAGTGTGCATTCCTCTTACCCCTCCCCAGAAGGCCCAATCTTGGGCATGTGCATATTCACTCTAGGATCATAATGGTTTTATCAGGTATTTATTTTACTGACTCTGAGTTCTCTTTTAAGTTGTTTGCCTCAGTTGGTATCACATTTAGCTGTTAGCTTGCACTAGTTAGATGAATATTCTACAGTTTTTGAAATAATACCTTAGAATGTAAATTACTCTATGGTCTGATCTGAATACCATTGCAAGAATACTCTTTGAGCCTAGTTTTTGCAATTTATTCCAGTTCCAGGAAAACTTTTTTTTAGGTGTCTCTTTTTCTGGTTCTCTTTGTTATACATCTACGTGGTCTACAGTTTAGCTTTTTGCTCTCATGTACTGTTTACAACAATGCCCTTAGGCTTATAATAATTCCCAACATGATCTTCCAAATAAATTCAGTTATTTTAGGATAGCTATAGGCCTCTCTCCCTCCCCCGTCCTCTCTCTCTCTTTCTCTCTTTCCCTCACATTCTGTTTATCTCTTTCATCACAGCTTGATTCTCTCCCTAGCAAAAACATTTCTGTACCACTGGCTTGGAATTGGTAGTGGGCAGAGTGGCCCAATTTTCTCTCCTGTCTTACTAGCAGGGTACAATAGCCTGTTATCTTTTTAGTTTGCCTTGCTTAGAGTGGAACATTTGTGAGCTAGGATAAGGACAATTGGTGTCCTTGGGGTAGAGATTTCAAACTACAAGTGGCGTTGGTAGAGAAAGGAATCTCAAACCTCTAAGCTGCTTTTTGTCTAGAGAAATTCTGCAAAATGAATCTTGGGTAGGAGATGAGAAATGCTGACAGTCTGCTTCTCCAGGAGATACTATAGTCCCAGACTTAGAGCTAGAAGGCTACTTCATTATTGGTCAATAGAAGTAGAGCTTCCATTTCACTAAGGAGGAAATGGAGAAAAAGAGAAAGAGGCTCAGTGGTTTAATGTCAGAATCTTGATGTTATAGAGATTTGGGGATTTGTATTAAATAAATGCTTCTCTCCTTTTTGTATGCCATTAGAAAAATTTTCAGAGAATTTAAATGCTTTAATAATTTATATGATTATCATTAGTTTTGGCAAGGCATGATAGTTTATGCCTGTAATCACAGCACTTTGGAAGACTGAGGTGGGAGAATCACATGAGGTCAGGAGTTTGAGACCAGCCTGGGAAACATAGTGAGACCTCTGTCCTTATAAACAAAATAAGAAAATTAGCTAGACATGGTGATAATACCTGCGATCCCAGATACTCACAAGGCTAAGACTGGGGGTTCAGTTGAGACCAGGAATTCAAGGGGTAGTATGCTGTGATAGCACTACTGTACTACAGTCTGGGAAACACAGTGAGATCCTGTCTCAAATGAATGAATGAATGAATGAATACACACATACATACATACATTTCACCAGTTATGAAGAGAAGTCTGTAGAAGTCTCTTTGTAACCATTGCATTAGTGTCTCAAAACATCCTAAAAACAGTGAAAAGATAAATTCTTTGTTTAGGAAATATATTTGTAAACATTTAAAATAATTATTGATAGAAAATATCTGCTATAGGTTAGATATTTGCCCTCTCCAAATCTTATGTTGAAAATTGTTCCCCAAATTTGTTGGAGTTGTGGTGGAATGCAAGGTATTTAAGTCATGGGGCAGATCCCTCTTGAGTCAATTAATGTCCTCTCTGGTGGTAGTAAGTGAATTCTCACTCTATTAGTCCCTGTGAGAGCCAGTTAAAATAACTTCCTATCTCCCCCACTTCTCTCTTGCTTCCTCTCTTGCTGTGTGATCTCTGCAAACTTTGACTTCTCTTCATCTTCTTCCATAAGTGGAAACAGCCTGAAACTTTCACCAGATGCCCAATCTTCCAGCCAGCAGAATCATGAGCCAAATAAAACTAAAACTATTTACTTTATAAATGACTCAGCTTTAGATATTCTTTCATAGCAGCACAAACAGATTAAGACAGTATCCTAAAGTAGAACTATGAAAGAAGATATGTCAAAATGTGAAGGTCATTTCTTACTAATTATGATGTTTTAAAATGTTGAATTATACCAAAATAAAAGTAAAGTATATATGATCAATAACATAATAACTATTGATTGCATTTTTATGGCTCTTGGAAAGTGATTCATTAAACACAATTTTATAACTGAATATTTATAGAAATAAAAGGGAAAAGTACAAATGGTCTAAGTGTATTTGGATTCAACCACAGATGTAAAATCTCATGTATAATGTGTTTTAAGATTATTAAGTAAACTCTTTAATCTCTACATAAAGTAATCAGAATATATTCAATATTTAATATTGGTGTAGTCTTATAAATGCATATACTTTAGAAAATAAGATCATATCTATAAATGTGGAAGTCTAATACATATTTTTCTCATAAACTTATTTAGAGATATTGATATGCATTAATTTATGTATGTTATTGTAAATGATATAGTTTTGAGAACAATTATTTGAGTTACATATCATTTTTAGTCATTGTACATGATAAAATATTTTTATAAATTTTTAAATGTATATTTTTCTATTGAATTCGCAAGTAAATGAAAGATGTTAAACAATATATTGGCAAAGAGTGTCTTCTCATGTAACCAAAAAAAGAAAAATTGGGGAGACTAGATTTTAAAATTTGGTTTTAAATTGTTAAAATGTTTTTAAAAGGAAATAAAAATACACTATAAAAACCAGGGTATCTAATTAAAGAAAATACTAATTACTGGAGAAAGTTTCTGAAAATGTAGCTTCCCTTATCTGTATGTTTTTTTCTCAAAGATGTTCAAAATGCTTATAATTATGATGTTGAAAAAACAATACTCAAAAACGTATTTGACATAAAACATCATGGTCATTAAAAAGTGTGTATATGCTAAATGTAATTAGTGCTTGCTTTTAGTTACACAGTTTAACCTGATGCTACCTGCTCTAATGCATACTTGGCAGCATTTCAAAAAAACCAAACAGATGTTTTCTGTTGCACATAGAAGAAATGTCTTGTGTTTGTATGTGTGGGGTCTATAGACATCCACTGAGTGTTCCAGATGGCTCACGGTGCTACCTGCACCTTTCTGTTCAAAGTAGTGTTAAGTATAATTTTGTTAACATTATCCCTTTTATAGATTTTGACATCCTTGAAATGGGAAATTACTGTAAGAAGTATTCTTTATTCAACATGTGAATATTGAGTGACATATGTTAGGAGTATATAAGAGTACATAACATATTGGAATCTATTTTAAATTTATGTTATATTTATGTATAATATTGAATTTTCTCTACATGAAATTAGAAAAAAATCTGGCAATTAATATGTTATTTGTGCATACACAGAAAGATGCCATATTTTCACAGGTTCATTTACATAGAAAAATTTTCCAAAATGTGGCCTTGCTTTTGAAGCATGCAAGAATTTGGGTAGTATCATAGCACAGTAAAACATTGAGTTTGCAACTTTTCAATTGCCTGTTATTTAAAGAAGCAAATGATCATTTGTCCACGTGTATCATAAGATCTTAGCCCCTAAGAGTACAAGAGAAAATAAAATAAAAATATAAGGATTTAAAATAATATGGATTTATTCAAATCCTTTGCCAATGCACTCAAAATAAAATTAAAAATAGAATTTACAACCCAGTTAATAATAGAAAATTATTTTTCTTTGAAATATACAGATAATTTTGTAAAAATATTGAAAACATTTGACATGCAGATACTCCTTGTCTCCCTTATATTACTTATATTTCTAATATGAAGCCTGATGCTTGAAGTGATTGTACTTACTGAAATTCTGATTGTGCCAAAGGCTTATGCTGCATGAGACATCAAGGGTAGCACAGAATGCACAATGTTCATTACGCAACAATTAATTCACTGCATCCAGAAATATGTCAAAGATGAAATATACCTCCCTTACAACTTACAAGTCAAATAAGACCTCTTTGCCCTAGAGAGCCAAATATGATTGTTTCAAGTCCCCAGTATTCCAATCCTATAGTTGGGTGAAGTCAGTCTTCCAACACTCATATTTCTACAGATTTGAAGTGTGTGCATATTTTATTGGTAACTTCAGTCCCTGGCCTCCAGAGTCTAAACTAGTTGTATTTTCCAGATATCACCAACACTCTGCTGCATTCAGCACCTTTATTAATATGTGCCTGCCAAAAATTTTCAATAGAAAGTATCATAGAAATATCAAAAATTGCAGAAGCTCTGTGTGTGAGTGTGTGAAGGAAAGATATGGGGTGATAGATAAGGGAGATTATATTATTCACTACACAGAAAAACTATATGTAAAATACATGCTTTCTTTTCCAGAAGTTTAAAAGGTAATATTTAAAATGAGAGATATAGAGAGGTAAATGCATTTTAAAGTAGAATGTTAATTTGTTATTTTATGTAAGAGACGGTTATGAATGATATACATAACAAAAAAGTCTGATATCTAAATGTAGAAATAAGTCTAGACAAAATCTATCAAATTTGTAAAACATTAACATTTTTCTAGATTCAAAAAAGAGGGTAACTCAAGATAGGTGAAACTCCTTAATATAGTCAGTTTCATTTTGAGTTTATGACTTCAAATTAGTTGTTAGAGTGTGATAATGAAGTATATGCATTTATGCATTCATTCATGTATAAATTCATGCATACTTTGAAAATTGAATAACATATAAAATCACACATGAGGAAAAGGGAATAGTTTTCAGTTTCATAATTCTAGGGATGTTTCTCCTGTACTGCTCAGAACAAAAATATATTAATCGTAGAATGTATTTAACTTTTATTTGAAAATGTTTTTTATGCCTGTATAATAACTACACTACAAATTATCTATGGCATAAAATGTTGATTTGGGGTCAAGTTTTAATCTTTTTTCTCATTTCTTTCTATTGAAAGTCAAAATACCCAAAGGCACTTTTAGTCATGAATTTCTTAGGTTACAGGTTCTTAACATAGGGCCCCTCAATTAGCTATAATGAATTGATTAAAAATTTTTATATTTAACTTAAAATTTTAGGTTTTCACTTTTTTGTGTGTAGAAAAATTAAGAACATTATCAGATAATCAATTGTGTCTGTGATCAAGGAAAAGAAAGAGGTTAAGAACTAATGCCTTAAGTTACTTTTGTTTAAGCTGGTGTATCCCCTAAAATAGTATTAAAATTGAGCAAATACAACATTTTAGAGCAAATTGACAGAGAAAATGAATGTTATATATAGGAATGTAAATGTCATTTTACTTTCAATAATTATTTACCGGACAGTTGAAAGAATGGAAGCACTCCCTAGAGTGCCAGTAATAAAGTAATCTGGAACCACTACTCAGATTATTTTCTGATGTTATGCATTGATGCTGCTAGTTATTTCATAGTGACCAATACCATAAGGAAATTATGAAGACTATTGGAACTTAATGTTTTTGACATAGGTGCAACTTGACAAGTTTCAATTCATAAAGTTGGCCTCAATTTCTCCATCACAGAGAGATTTTACTTTGCATTATTGCACTTTTTATAATGATTTACATTGCAAGGATTAAAACTGGTATCATGGGGAAAGAGAGAGGAGATTATTTTCACCTTTAAGAGTAAATAAAAATATGGGGAACTAAATTTAAACATCAAAAATCCAAGATAAAATTATGTTCAGTTTTCATATTAGTAAAGATTTAAAACAAATGAAATACTACTGAAAAGTTATTCTCATGTTAAGAGTACCTCATTACATTCAACCCAAGTTTAATTTGGGCATATGAAGATGATCTAATACAAAAATTATGACATGTTTATATCATGCTGATTGCAATCATAAAAGCTTTTGAATATATATGAACTAAAATTTGATAAAATTCAAGAATTAATCTTGATAAAATAAAGACCCTCTCACACTTTTCTTTTCCCTTTTCTTTTCATACTGTGTTGGCAGTGGCAAAAAAAAAATCCACTGTTATGAGTCTGAGAAGTGGCGTTCTCTTAGATTTAAAAAAATTTTGTCCTCAATATTTTTAACTTACAATGCTTTTTACATGTTCAAAATACTTACATGTGACTAACTTTTTGAAGTGATGCCTGTGTTTTTAATACAAAATTATGAAAGAGATATCTGTTAAAAGTCAGGTTTTTATGTCATATTCTGTTGTTGTTTTTTTCCTCAAATGCAGGTTTACATGCATATAGTTAAATTTACACCCAGACCAACATTGTATTATTGGAATTTTTATTTTAGACCATAGAAACTCTAAACTATATTGTTGAATATGTTGCTAATTGCCAATATTCCAGGGGAAATCGGACATATTCAGGTTGCTATGGCTGTAGACAACTGCCAATATTTCAGAAAGTCTGTATTTTAATTCTGAAATGAGGAGGTTATTGTGTACATTTTGTTAAAAACGTCTTTGATTTTTTTAAAATAATAGTGATTGCAATTTTGTTTTTATATACACACTTTTTGAAGTGAAATGGATACATAGATAATATATGTGCGTGTGTAGACACACACACACACACACACACGCACACACACATAGACATATATATATATATATGCTTGCCATTTAACTGTTCTCTATATTTTCCCCTCTACACTCATTTGCTTTATGAAAAGTCTAGAAAATACAGGCTAACTACTCCAGATAGCTCTTACAGCAGGCATCATGGACCAGAAAGTTCAGCCTAACTAAAAGTCCAGACAGTTTGTTGTGAATTCTTTGTAATAAAGCAACAAAAATAATGCATGTGGTAATTATTCACTGACTTAAAAAGAAAAGGCAGCTTTATGAGAAGAATACTTCGTTATTATTCTATTATTCTATCACGTGTGACTTGGAGTTGTGTTGGCCAAACGCTGCATTAACGTGTTGCAGCATCCAAAGCTAAATGAACATGCTGCTTTAAGCAACTGAATGCCAGAGGCTAGGAGATCCTACAGGATAACTTTCAGGATCAAAAGAATGTTTCATGTAGGAAACTTGGAACAAATATATTATCCTAAAGTCATCTATCAACAAAAAGCAATTAATGCATGACACTAATCAAATATTAACAATGATTGCATTATTGTTTCTATAAATTTGTTAAGGATCCAGTTCCTTAACTGATATAGTTAGTAAAAGTAGCAATTATTTTATGTATTATAAAAGTATTGTCGTATTCTTCTGTGGTATGTGATATCATTGACCTATTTTTTTTTTTTTTTTTTTT
>NW_007001815.1:79229-86052 GCF_000164805.1 Carlito syrichta
ATCCTTTCGCCTCAGCCTTCCCAGTAGCCGGAATTACAGGCGTGCGCTACCACACCCGGCTGATTTTTTGATTTATTGTAGAGATGAGGTCTCGCTGCCCAGGCAGGTCTCGAACCCGCGGGCCTATTTTTTCCTACTAAAAAATGCTTTTTTCTTAGTGGTTTCCACTAAACAAACAACAACAACAAAATTTAAAAGATTAAAAGAAATAAATATGGAAACTTTTGTCAAATGACATTTAATTGAATAGGTACAAATATTTAAAGAGTTTTATGTCCAGGAAGTTAAAAATAATTATTTTAGCATGGCAAATTAAAAGTGTTAGGGCAAGTTAAAACAAAATAAAGCTAAGGTGTAAAACCGAGAGGTGGGGGTGGAGATTATTAATTGGTGTCATTGAATAGATTCCCATAGTAAGTGTTAATGTGGTGTTGATTGTACCACTAAAATGTAAATCCGACAATAGTCTTAGTTGCTATCCTCTAGAAAACAGAAACTATTAAATAGTAATAAGAAATGTTGCCTGGAGTCCATCAACTTAGCTAATGTTCAAATTGAATGTCATGTGAAGAGAGTGAATTTTTATTGAAAACTCAATTTTCAATCAAAATAAATTATTTTATATTTGCTTTCTTAAATTAGAAAAGTTGGCTCTTAGCCATACAAGCTTAAACTGCAAACTATAAATATCTTCACCTGAGAAATCTGTATGTAGTTGATTATGCTACCAACTTTCATAAAAGGACTCATATTTATTTGGCTTATTGCAGAAGAATTGGTCAGAGGACACTGAAAGCTTTCTTCCAGCTTCTGTAATTCTATGTATGGACATACCTTTTGCCTACTGATAATTCTTTAAAAAAATTTTTATTTTAAAGATGTCGGCATAACTCAGGAGTAGGTAGATAAATGGTCATCGTACAGGTAAAGTTTGAGCTGATAATTCTTATATGACATACTAGGGCAAAGATAGTTCCAGAATTTCATGAAATGTGAAATCACTGAAAGCTAAGGTTTATTTTCAACTTGATGCTGAAAAAAATGTAACAAATTATAAGCAAACTTTAAAATAAAAGTGATGGCAGATTCAAAACAGCAAAAGTAATGACACTTCTATATTATTTACAAGCACATACACACATATATGTGCACACACACATCTGACAATATTAAAATATTAGGAAGTCAGAGTGAAGCTAGCTGAGTTGACATTGTACATAGAAAGGTAAATGATTGGAACTTTAATTACTTTGATCCGTCATGCCTTGTAGCTATGTGTCAGCCTAAGCCAACACAACTGACATGGAACAAAGGCCATAGCTGCTTCAACATCGTAACACATTTCTAATGACTTCACCATCATAGCACATTTCTAATGGTTGATTAATAAGTGTATTGAATTGAATGTGTGCTGGGAACTGCAAATAAAACTATAGAAATACATGACCTATAGTAGTTTTATATGCTTATTATATCTATACCTATCTGTATTAATATATTAATATAGAATGTAGAGTATAGAGACAAATTTAGATTTATATAAATATGACATATCCTCATATGTCAAATATAAATTTGTTGGGGTGGAAGAGACAGGGAGAGAGATAAAAAGAGGGAGAAAGAGAGAGATAGAGAGAGCTCTATTTAAAATTAAAATAATTAAATGAATAAAATAATGGGATTGTGAACCCAAGCTATAAAACTGCTTTTTAGTTAATTTATTAAAATTTTTACCCAAATAATTAGAAAATAATATATGTAGAATTGAAGCAACAAGTTGGCTGACTGCTTTTTTTATCTTAACATTTTCCTCAGAGGTTTAGTATAATATGCATATAGTAGCATCAAAGTTGTAGAGAATTCTAAGTAAATTAAAAATGGTATAATTATTTTGCTTCACTCTATTTCTGCAAACTGCAAAAATTCCCTTTAACATTTACAGACATTTAAAAGAACGAATGAAAAAGAAAACTTACCTTCCCTCCAAATAGTATGTAGAGTTTTACACTATAAATCAATTTCCAACAATGCTTTGAAGTTTTCAAATTTTAAAGATTTGCCATTTTGTGGTTCCACAGGAAAGAGCATAACTAAAAATCTACTTAGCTTATACGGTAGAAGCTGTAACCAGAGGCCTGTTCATTCTAGGCAATTCTCTGGGTTAAAGGCTGGTACTTTTTATTAGTATGAATTACTTTCCTCAAAGTTATACAACGTTATCAAAGATTTATGGGTGGCAATTCTAAAAATAAAATAGCAAATAAATATTAAGTTCAATTTAGCACATTCACTGTTCATTACATGATTGCATATTTTAGTAGTTTAGTTACAAATATAGATTGCATTTTTATTCTTTAAATATGAAATGCCCACCTATGTAACTTTTTCTATATAAATTCTCTAATTTGGTTCTTATTTTCATAGATATTGGAATTGGAGTGTGCCCATATTTTCTATTCTTATAAAGATACTTTTTTTATTTTTGCATCAAAATAAAATAACTTAAGTACTCTCTTAAAATAGCACGGTAAATCCAGTAACCTCCTCAAGTAATTCCTAGAATCTCTGAGGAATGCAGAAATCTCCTGATTTCTTTTCATCGCTGGCTGTAAATTGTCCTTCCCAGGCAACATCCAGGTGCTTCAGTCTAGCCCCTCTGTGCTACTTCAAATGTCTGAGTTGGGTAGGTACTCTGGATCAATGCTATCATTTCTTCAGAGAACATTGTTAGGAAATAAAAAATTACAATGAGAAAAATGAAAACTAAAATTCACCTAGCAGATCTCCCCTTCTCTACAGTGCACTGTTTTTTATCCTTACATTGGGGAAGACCTTATTGGTTATTTCCCTCTTTCTTGACTCGTTAGTCTCTTTCTTCTAGAAGTACCTGCAGTTTTAGTTTCTAACCTCTCTCTCTTTCATCAAATTCCTTTCCATAGGATGCTGAAGATTCCTTTCTAATATACAGTCCTTCTGATGTGATGCCCATTTCACACTATTTGATGGATACAATCTTTCACACCACAATGAAAATTCTTATCAAATTTTTTTTAATAATTGACATTTTTATTACTCAACAAATATTTGGGCCTGCTGACAAAACAATGTGAAGGTATTTGGCTCACATATTTATGGCTAAGAGGGTTTATCAAAATGATTCATTCCAAAGTATACAACTGTGACACAAAGACAAATTTTAGCTTTCTGTGTTAGAACCTACAGGAAGCAAAGTGTGGACAGATTAAATGTAACTCATTTTTTCCTTCAAATCTTCTAGTTATTAAGGTTAAACAAATATTGGAGTAAGTACTTGAATAATACTTAAAATATTAAAATATAATTAGAATGAGATATAACCTTTCTTCTATTATCTTAGTTTACACTTAAATATTAATTAGAAGGTAATTCTGTTCCCTGTTATGATGGAATAACTGGTATCAGAAAAAGAAAAAATAAAAAGCCTTGCCAAGAACACTTAGAAAGACTAGACAAAATACCAAAAAACAAACAAACAAAAAAACCAAAAAAAAAAAAAAACCCAACAAAAAAACCCTAATAGGACTAATATTTAGGTAAGATTGAGAAATGGTAAAAATCAGAAGAACATAAAATGGCATCTATTAAGCATTATAATAATAAAACAACAACAATAATAAATTACAACACAAAATTCTACCTTCAGTAAAAATATTCTATACAAATAAAGACAAAATAAAGATTGTCCAAACATATGAAAACAGATATGTCATTTTTTGGAGCACATGAAGATAGAATTTCTAAAGGCAATTCTTTAGGCAAAAGAAAAATGATTCTATATAGAATTACAAATATGCAACAAAAATAAAGAGCAATGAAAATCATAAACATATGGGCAAGTCCATATAATTATTGATTACACAAAGCAATAACATACTTCTATAGGTTTAGAAAATAGATATGTAGATACAACCTGGGCAACAGAGTGATACCCTGTCTCCTAAAAAATTTCTAATTTATAGCTGTTTCCACTGTATCAAATACAAACGTTATGAACTCTAAACTCTATGATATGTATTTTTAAATGTGGTGCATGAGCACCTAATAATCTGCTAAAGAAATAATTCTCAAATCACCAAAACTAGGAATAAAAACAGGACATCACTAGTAATCCTCTGGACATTAAAATCAAGAGGATTTTATGAAAAATGTTATGGTAGTGAACTTGAACTATATAATTTAGTCCATATTAACAAAACCATTGAAAAAGCATGCAAGTTATTGTATCTGATTCAAGAGCAAAAGGGAAAAATTTCTAAATATTGTATGAAAAAAATTGAATCCCAAAATTGTAATTTTCCCACAAAAATAACTGCAGGCACAAATTATATCACTGATGAATACTTCAAATATTTAAGAAAAAAATAATTGAAATACTATGTAACTGCCTTCAGAAAACTTTAAAAAGACACACTTCTCAATTTATTTTATTTTATAAGGTAAGGATAATACCGATGACAAAATTCAACAAGGAAAACATAAGAAAGTGAAATTACAAGTCCATATCTCACATAAACATGCAGGAAAAAAATACCAGACAAAATTTGTGCATACCATATCAAATGAAAAATTAAAAGGAATAGAGCATGATTGTTCAATAAATGCCATCTTAAGATAAAGTTTTAAAATCCATCAGTGTAATTTTCTACATAATTTAGAAAAAGCAAGAATAAAACAAGACATAGAGACAAAGAATTTGATGAAATTCAATATGAATTTACTCTTAGCAGAGTAGAAATTTAAGAAAGCCTCCTAAATGGTATGAAGCATGTATATCCCTCAAAATGTAGCAAACACACATTAATGGTGAAATATTGAAAACACTTCTCCTTAATTCTGGGAATGAAAAAAGATGATCACTGTCACAACACAGATTCAATATTATATTGAATATCCTAGCCAATATAATAAATCTAATAAAAAAAGTAAAATATATCAGCATTGAAAAGAAAAACGAATAATTAAAACCTTTATTATGTATGGATGATTTACTTGTTAATATAGAAAACCCAGATATCTGCAGAAAATTTAGCAAGGTTGTATATATACAAAGCAAGTACATAACCTGTGTTTTATATTTTAGCAACAAGTTTTAAAAATTAATTACATTTCTACTTGGAAGGCTGAGGAGAATGATTGCCTGAGCCCAGCAGGTCAAGGCTGCGATAGCCATGAGCATGCCACTGTACTCCAGCCTGGGCGACAGAGTGAGACTCAAGCTCAAAAAAAAAAAAAAAAAAAAAAAAAAAAATTGCATTACATTTAAAAAGTCTACTTATAATAATTTTACTCATAGGAAGAAATGAAGTGAAAAATATGTAAGACTACTACACACAAAAAAGCAAAATATTACTAAGTATTTATAGGAGCTCTAAATAAAAAAGGATAGATAATATCTATGTACTGAAAGTTTTAATAGTTAAAGATGTCAATTTTCTTCACATCTAACTATTTAAAATTGAAAACTGATCCTAAATCAATCTGGAAATGCAGAATGCCAAGAATAACCAAGAAAATCCTTACGTAAAATAACAAAGCTAGAGGACATTTACTGTTCTATAAAAACTTGTATTTTAAAGAAATAGTAATTATAATAGGTAATTAAAATAGTGTGCCTGGTTTACCACCCCAAATAGTACTAAGAATAGAAAAACAGACCCGTAATTATTGTTGGCTCAATTAGATATTCATATAGCAAATTAATTTATTTTTACTCTTACTTGACACCATACACACAAATTAAATCCATGTGAATTGCAGAACTATTAAAATTACAACAGTTAAGCATTCTGGTGATAATATAGGAAAATATATGAAAAACCTTGCAGGTAGGCAAATATTTTTTTAACCAAATACTTGAAGCAATAATCATATAGAAAATTATTGGTAAATAGTTCTTCACAAATGATATAATTTTTCTTTTTTTTTCTTTCTTTTTTTTTTTTGGAGTTGGAGTCTCACTCTGTCGCCCAGACGGGAGTGCAGTGTCCGCTCCCGGCCACCGCAGCCTCGACCTACTGGGCTCCGGTGATCCTTCCACCTCAGCCTTCCAAGTAGCTGGAACTACAGGCGCGCGCTACCATGCCTGGCTAATTTTTGATTTATTGTAGAGATGAGGGCTTGCCAAGTTGCCCAGGCGGGTCTCGAACCCGCAGACTCAGGCAATCCACTCACCTCAGCCTCCCAAAGTGCGGGATTACAGACTGAGCCACCGAACCTGCCTAATAATTTTTCTTTATCAAAAGATGTCAGTGAGTGTAAACAAGCAAACCTCTAAGGAGGACAAAGTATTTTCAGAAGAGGTATCTGAAAAATAATTGTGGTATGTAGTTTACATAAGTGACCTTTGCAAATCAATAACAAAAAAGACAGACTACCCATAAAATTATGCATAAATATTATGGTGTTCGCAAAAGAATATTCATATTGTAATAAATATATTCAGATCATTATTCACCCTGAGATACCACCTAACTCCAGTCAGAATGGCAATTATCAATAACTCAAAAAATAACAGTTGCTGGAGAGGGTGTGGTGAAAGGGGAATACCTCTACACTGTTGGTGGGAGAGTAGTGTGGCAATTCCTAAAAGCTCTAAATATCAACCTCCCATATGACCCTACAATCCCCCTACTGGGAGTATACCCTGAAGAACTGAAATCACTCTATCAAAAAGATACCTGCACACGAATGTTTATTGCAGCATTGTTCACAATAGCAAGAACCTGGAAGCAACCATGCTGCCCATCAAAAGAGGACTGGATTAAAAAAATGTGGTACATACACA
>NW_007001815.1:86150-120450 GCF_000164805.1 Carlito syrichta
CCATAAGAAAATGACTGATAGTGGTGGGAAACTATGGGGGGGGAGGGGAAGGGAGATGGGATTAATGGTAGTAAACATCTGTCTGGGGACGGGGAGATACCTTTTTATCAACAAGGGCACCTGAACGGAGCATATTTGTTTACCTAACCCTTAACTGTACCCCACAATATCGTAATAAAAAATATCAATTATAAAATAAAAAGATATCAGTGAGTGTAAACAGGCAAACCTCTAAGTAGGACAAAGTATTTTCAAAAGAGGCATCTGAAAAATAATTGTCGTATCTAGTTTACATAAGTGACCTCTGCAAATCAATAACAAAAAGGACAGACATCTACCCACAAAATTATACAGAAATATTATGGTGTTCTTAAAAGAATATTCATATTGTAATAAATATATTCAGATCATTATTCACCAAGGAGATACAAATTAAATCCACAATACAAAGATGCTACACCCATAAGTATTGCTAAAAGGTAAAAATTAAAAAAAAGTTATACCAAATATTGATGACATGGAAGTACAACTGGAACATTCTTGCATTGCTGTAGAAATACAAATATTACAACCGTTTTTGTAAAAAAAAAAAAAAAAATTCTGTAGTTTATATCTCCTATACATGCTGGTATGCATCCAACAGAAATTTGTATGTGCCCAAAATACGTGGAAGAAATTATGCTAACCTTCTTTCTTTTTTTTTTTTTTGAGTTGGAGTTTCACTCCGTCGCTAAGAATGGAGTGCAGTGGCACGCTCCTGGCCACCGTAGCCTCAACCTGCTTGGGCTCCGGTGATCCTTCCACCTCAGCCTTCCAAGTAGCTGGAACTACAGGTTCTCACTACTACACCTGGCTAATTTTTGATTTATTGTAGAGATGAGGTCTCACCAAGTTGTCCAGGTGGGTCTCGAACCCACAGACTCAGACAATCCACTGACCTCAGCCTTTCAAAGCACGGGATTACAGGCTGAGCCACCGAGCCCAGCGTTAACCTTGTTTCTAAATGTTTCAAAGTCTAAGAAATATGAATATCCGTCAATGGGATGCTTACATAACGTAGGATTTATTCTTATACTACCGTAATAACATGCTATGTGATTCCATGTATATATAGTTCAAGAACTGATAAACCATCTTGTTAAAAATCAAAGTGGCAATTATATTGTTGGGTGGCTATTTATTCAAATATACTTGACGCTGGCAATGATCTATCTCATGATCTGGATGACATTTAAACAGGTATGTGTGCTTTGTAACCTTTTATTAAGTTATACAATTAAAATTTGTCATTTTGGTTTATGTCATATGTGTATATGTAACTTCAATATTAAATTTTATCTTATAAATTGGGCATATTTTAATCAAATATAGAGTCATAGATGTGTAACTGAGAAAGTGCCTTTATCTATATTTTCCTTTCTGTAGAATCTGGGCCTCAAATAGCTTACAGCTTCTGCTTTTGTCGATCTTGTGATGGTTACCACTTGCCATGTCAACGTGCTCAAGCTAGAAGAAGACGTGAACCAGAAATGAGGCACCTTTGCTGACAGCTCGTTCTCAACATACTGCAAACACATGAGTGAGATAAAAAATTCATGCCCTCATGAGCATATTATTTATAGTATCTGCTTGCCTTTATTTTAGATTTTTTAGATCATTGAACCTAAATATCTATTAAAATACATAAACAAATTATGGTATAGGCATACAATGGAAGATGCTCAACAATAAAAAGTATTAAACTACTAATACATGACAGAGCATGGCTGAATCTTAAAATAATTACAACGGGTGAAAGAAGTAAAAAAAAAGAAGAAGAAAAAGAAGGTTGTATACACTATAATATTTCATTTATGTAGAATTTCAGAAAATAGTAATTTTTAGTGATAGAATAGGCTTTTCTGGAGGAAGAAGTAGTGGGAAGAAGGGATAAGAGGCATAAGAAAACATTTGAGGATGATAGATATGCTCAATAGTTTGATTGTGGCGAAATTTTTACAACTATATACATGCTAAGATTTACCAAACTTTCTGTACGGTATACTGTATGTTAATTTTTCCTCAATAAAAATGCTTAAAACAGAAAAAGACATGAATGGGTGGCCACATTTGAGATAGAGGCAGCTTTGTTGTTTTTCAGACCTTGTGTTCCTGTACTCCTTAAGAGTTCCTAGAGTGCATTCACCTTCTTTATCCTTTGGCATCCATGAAACACTGAGAGACAGGTATTATTATTTTCACTTTTTAGGTAGAAAAATATATTCACATAGATTAAGTACATTTATGAGAGTCACTTGGCTTCACGACTGATCTGTGGCTAGAATTTGTATCCATAACTTATTTGCTGAGTGCTTGCTGTGTGACAAGCATTATTTTTGAAACTGGGAATATTGGAAATACCAGAGTAGATCTTCTCCATTATTGCACTTTCCTTTCTTATGGTTGTGAGATTATTGCTGTTTGAGGAAACAAGGGCAACGGTATATGCCAGGGCAATGTTGTCACTCCATTTTTCCAAAACAGCATTAAGCTTCAGTGTTAAGGACTCAGATGGACTTTGGTATTAATCCTTTCAAGGGTAATTCTCCTAGACAATGTTCAGCTTCCCATGTTATTTAACTTTTTACCCTACAAGAACTCATTGGCACATAGTTAAGACATCTTTAAGGCCTTCTCTTCCAATTAGAGATGGTTGTTGTAGAAACTTTATTTATTTTTTATCTGTTTACCTTTGTTTTTCACTTAATTCCTCTTCCTTTATGAACTCAAAAGTCTTACTTGAAATCAGACTACAGACAGATTTCAGCACCTAGAGAGGAGACAGGTGGTCAGTAGACAGCCCATTGCCCATCACTGATTTATACTGACTACACAGAAGTTGCATATTAGTTCATTTTGACAGAATTATTTAGTTAATTTGGTTTTATATGTTTAGGGATTGTTTGGGTCAATTTATTATTCTGTATGATTGATTAATCTACTAATATTTATTTAGCACCTAACAACCGTCATCAAGACAGAGACCTTAATTTTATTCATTTTTAATGCATTTACATACAGTGTTGTTTTTCATGGCATTATCAAATAAATAAGGAATTATCTAAAGTACATATATTTACATAAATGGGAAAAGACTTCTAAACAAAAACCAAAGGCAAATTATATTTTTTTAAGCAGATGATTTTGACTTATATATAACTGCTGTGTAGTCAATTCTTAAACGAGCATTTTGTAGGAACTATTTTCCATAAGAGCAATTGAAGCTAGCAATTTTCTTCATATTTCAAGGACTTCCACTGTAATGAAGAGACAGGAAATCTCACCTGAGAATCTTGAAATCTATTTTGAATTTCTCTATATTTTTCATTCTGAAGAAGCGTGGTGTTCAAACTGAATAATAAATATGCAATAATTGAAGCAGACCACAAAAAAAAAGCAACACAGAGTTTATAAAGACAATTTAAAAGAAAAGAAGGTCATGTAAGAAAGATACAAAATGTTTTTGAGAAGGAACTTGGGGGAAAAAGGGAAAAAAAATGGAAACTTACTTGTGTGGGTACTGCACCATTATTTCAGGGTATCACTGGGAATATAATGCTAATGATCACTGACTGCCTACATAGCTTTTATTTGAGTGATTTTTTATAGGATTATGCTATTTCTAGATCGCAGGATTCTTGAAAGTTGTATTTTCAAGCATCGCAGGATACATAAAGCAATGTACCCCGAAGTGAAGACGTTCTTGAAGCATCTGTTGCTAAATTTCCAAAGTTTAATTTTTGTTTTTCTTGTAGAAAATTATATTTTAGATATCTCTGTTCCAACCAAAGTGATAGTAAAATGTATCAATATTCAAATAAAATGATAACGAATTTACTTTTTAAAAAGATTAATTAGTAATGTGGTAAGTCTATAGTATCATATTGATGGAAATATTCACCTAGAAAATTTATTGCAGCTTGTAAAAAGGCTAAGTAATTATGATATTGGGAAAAATTTAAATCATGCACTGTCATGAAACAGAAGATGTATGCTGAGATGGAACACCTTTTTACCCTTTATGCAAGTAATTAGTTACCCCTATATTAGGAAAAAATGCAACAATTTATTAAGGATTTTGAGTGCTCTATTGGAAAATGAAACATTTTATAAATACCAAAGCTATCTAAGTTGAACTTCTTAGGGTACAAAGAACATACCTGGAGAATTACATTTAATATTATTTGAATATTTTGCAATATCAATAATATACAGAATAGTAACTGCTTAGCGAAGAGTCATGGTCCAGACTTGAAGTCATTTTTGTAGCAAAAGAAAATGAATAAGCTTGAGGATTTCTGACAACCATAAATTTGTGAAAGCAATTAACAAATATAAAGGAAGATTCTAAGCTGAGAGTTTCCTTCCTGCAAAGTTAAACTGATTGGGTAAGAAGGTTAAAACTGAAGAAACACTGCCTATGATTAATGTAAGGTATTTCAAGAAGAACATTGCAATTCATCCATAAAAAATAAACTACTTAAAAACAAAGATAGATTCATTAAGGAATTATAAAAAAAGATAAAAACTGGAGAAGAGTAAAACAGAAGATAATAAGTACATTTTGTGCAATTAAATTGAGTTTTAAATAAATAAAGGAGTTCAGAAACATAGAAAAATAATGCTATTAAATAAATATATATCCATAGTAACAATAAGCCATTAATATACTTTAATTCAATAAAATTAAATCAGTTTTAAGTTTATAATAGAGAAATAATAATGAATGTTGAATATGTATTATTTTAAAAATGTATTAGCACCTCTGCTAAATATCATTTTTCATACAAGATTTATTTGAAATAAATAAAGCATGGTATTATTAATTTAGTACAGATCATCATAATGAAGAAGAAAGCAAAATTATAGTTCTCACCTACATGAAGTATACTGGGATTTCTTAGAAAACTAAAATTCAGATAGTATTTTTTTAACGAAGACCAGCATTTTAAAAAAATTTCTCACATAATATCAGTTACAATCAAATCAGACTACTACCTACCTTTTTCTCTTTAATGATTCTTACAACCCAACTGTGCATGTTTACCATTATAAACAGGACTAAAATAGAAAACCAAATATGACACTGAAAACTGTAGCAAAAATTTACAATGAACAGGTGGTAACAAGGCTGAAATATCGCACTGACACAATCTGCATAGTAACATTTCCACAATCACTGGAATTCAACCCAAATGATTTAAGAGTATGTTAGGTAAAGATAGAGTGTCCCATGAAGAGTTCTAAATTTCTCGGAGTCTACCATTTCTGAGACGTCAAGCCACTGATAAGTAAGCCATGTTACACAGCATGCTATATATGTTATATGCTATAAATGCATATATGCTATATGTTATATAGCATGTTCTACTTCCAGTGATACAATACATCAGTATCTTTCACTTTTTATAAGGAGAATCTTTTGTTTGCCTTTTCTATGCTCCTTTTTTATTATAATAAAAACACAACATTAAATTAACCGTCTTAACTATTTTAAGTATATTTTAAGTTCAGTAATGTTAAGTATATCCACATTGGTGTGCAACCAAGTTCCAGAACTTTTTAAAATTTTGCTCAACATTCATACATTTATCTAACTTAGAGTTGAGCAGGCATTAATACATGTTTTTAGCTTTCTATACTATCCTGCAAAATATATTTTTTCATTTAGGAAGAAATTCAACCCACCCATTTCACAGTGTCTTTATAAGAAAATAGGAATAGAAATAACACTTTGTAGAATTAGAGTTAAATGAGAAAATCAATGTGAAGTTGCTTGATACATAGTAGGTTGTCGATGACTTTTACCTTTCCTCTCCATTGTCCACTTTTCATTTTAACATCATAGCGTCCTCATCTGTAGCCTCTAGCATATGAACCTTAATTAAAAACATGCCTTAAGTGTAACACAGTATAGTACATCAGAAGGAAGTGCTCATTTTTCCTGGTATATTTTTATACATGTCTCCATATCAGTGTAGAATTCTTATTAAGAACTAAAACACAGTTAATATGCTAACATCTCCAAATACAAGCTGAATATTTTTTGTTGCTATCTTAGTTAATTCAGATGTGCTTTAAGAAAATTAAAAATAAATTGCATTACATTTAACTAAGCTACCTAATTTATAAGAGTTTAAAAAGTTGAAATCATATAATGATAGTGGGCAAGATTCATAGGCAAAATTTTTAGAAAATATTTTACTTTCTTTTACTAAGGTTTGCACATTTTTATCTTTCCTCTGGAACAAATCATTGTACTAAAGTGTTAAGAGCATCCATCCTTGCAAACAGAATTTTTGGTGCTTTCTGAAATTTTATTAGTGGCTTTACTAGTTTTCATTCCATTTATCCACAACTTATATCTCTTAAAAATATTATGATATACAAGTTCAAATATCTCTGTAAACATTTCTTTACAAACATTTCTGGTACTGGAAATAAAACAACTGATTATATTTCACATTATGTTAGCCACAAGGATGCCTGTGGTCATATTTACAGTCCTCAAGCTAAATACCATTGGAATACCGTGGAATGTGTAATAGTACTTAACTTACTGTGGTTTTATTTTTAGTTTCTTGTATCCTTACGTTTTCTTTCTCCCGTTTTTATTTATTTATTTTATAATTAATGATTGGCACATAACATTATTTAAGAATGAGGTAGAGGCGAGAATAAACACTACTGAATCAGCAGAGATATTTGAACTTGTATATCAAAATTCCTAAGAGAAACAGCAAATTGTGAGCCCTGTCTCTTCTGTGCAACCTAGGTATACTCTGAGTCAGAATGACTTACTTTCTTTAGTAGTAGTTACTTATTACTACTATAATATCTGGTTCTTTTTTCTTTTGCTGTTTAGTTAAAGATGTATGACAAGAGTTTCATTAATGTGTATTATCAAGCCTATCTGCATGATTTAGAACTTCAAATATGTTGTCTGTAACATGAAGATAACACCCTCTCAAAATGGCCTTAAAATAATTAAACGATTAAATTAAATGATGTTACATACTTACCCGGCCCTTATTACAGTTTTCTTTCAGTTTGAATCTTTGGTAAGCTTTAACTTGTCATTACAAACTTAATAAAAATAGATAACAATGAAAATGAATATGCAGGAAGTTAATATTTTTATATACATAAATATGTAAAATATACATAAAAAAATAAAAGTTTATATGCATTTGATATCACACTATATTGTCCCTTTTCTCTCATTTTATTTTGCTATCTCTGTTCTCACACTTTTTAGAGTTCTTGCATGAAAGTAAACACCCACAATCAGCAAGTAAATAAAAGTTATTCTAAAAATATCATAGAAAAAGAAATAACTCAGGTTGCTTTTTAAAAAATTTTGTATCAATTTAGTGTTTATGTTTAGAAATTTGGTAATTGTCATCAGTCCTATTCATTACAACTCAAAAGCAGAAAAAAATAATAAGTCAAATTTCCATTTATTTATTCATTTTCATAGAGAGAAAAATAACTTATCTGCTTGACAGATCCTGACCATTGTAGGCCCATCTGTACCTGTGAACACATGCAAAACTGTTTATTCAAACTCAAAGACAGTTCCCTCATCATCACCTTTTTTT
This sequence comes from Carlito syrichta, assembly GCF_000164805.1. Taxonomy (NCBI): domain Eukaryota; kingdom Metazoa; phylum Chordata; class Mammalia; order Primates; family Tarsiidae; genus Carlito; species Carlito syrichta. Next base: position 93,791 of record NW_007001815.1, read on the forward strand.
ATGAAAACTGAAAATTCAATGAAGAAATGGCCACATTTTTACGAATCATAAGGTATTACCTTTCCTTGCCAATTTGGACATACGGCAACATCACAAAAATTTGAAGCTATTCTGGTTATTGTTAAGAGATTTAAAAGGATTGGCTACACTCAAAGAAAAAGATGAGTAGATTTTTCTGTCAATTTTTATTTATTAAGTTTAATCAAATATAAATCAAGCTTAATGCTAGTGTTTGTTATGCACGTGAAAATATCCATCAAATTAAGACATTCACCAAAAATGTGAATTAAAAAAACAGATGGAACAACCAAAAAAAACTATTGTGATTAGCAAATTAATAATATTGGCATCAATCTGATGAGCTGAGAGCTTATTTTTAAAAAATTATATACCTTTTAAATCGTGGTTTTAGAATTTCAAATATGGACGGATATATTCTGACTGTATATGTGAAACTGTCAAATAGTTCCCTTTGAAGTCACTGTGTCTATCACATCATTCAGGCTGCTGAGGCTGGCTGCCATTTTTTAATCAGGGGAAGAATGGTACAAAATGTTTACTTTGATGGTGATTGTACTGTGCTGAGAACAGGAATTGTGAATTTAGGTATACCTCAACCTTGACAACTAACTGAGGAAGAGAGAGCAGTTTCTTTCAGATTAACCTTTAACAAGATCATCGAGGTAATGACAATGACCTCAACATTTTGTCCAATGAAATCACTGCAGGTGGTATTCCCATTAGAGAAAAAGTCCACTTTTAACATAGAGTTTTGCATTTTCCACTCAAAGTTTATTTTGAGTTCAAGATTAAAAAAGATAAATGCTGAAAAAAGATGAATGCTGGAATTTTGTAACAAAAGCAGGCTAGAGTCCAGCAGTACTGATTTCTACATACTCATTGTGCGTTTAAAATTCACCATTTGAGATTGTTCACTAGCCTCTCTGATATTCATAGGTATCAAAAATAGAAAGATTACTGGCATACTTTAAGACATGGTTGTCCCATAATGATGAAGAAGTGTTTATGTGTGTTTGACTGGATACATTCTTCACTTTGTTACCATATGTGCAACATGGTCAGATGGTTAATGAGTTTTCAGGGCTGAAATGCATCTGGTCCAACTTTAAACTTATGGTTTATAATACTTCACTGGAAAGCATGTAATTAATCTTTCAGTGGATAATCTAACATAACTCCTAAACTAATTAAGAATAGATATTCTTTTTTACAGAATTTGGAAATTAAGCTTTGTATAGGTTAAGGAAAAATAAAAAGTCTCCATATTGATAGAAGAGTAATAACATCTCAGATAAAATCGACTCCTCCTTTCGTCCTACTATGCCATATCCTGTGATAGAAATATGCCCCTTCCTTGAATGGATGTTTTCAAATAATCTTTCCCTTAAGGAAAAGGACAGTCTCTTATTCATCTTTGAATCCTGAGCATATGGCACAGAGTAAAAGCATAAAAAAGTGTTTGTTGATCAAAACGTTATGGGAATTAATTCAGAGAGACTTCATCTTGCCATGTATAAATTTACACAAGTATGTGTGCAAATGTATATGCAAATATATACACACACAAAAGTACATGTATCTACATTTTATTAATAAATCAACTGAAGCTCAGAAAGTTTAAAAAAATACTTAAATCAAATTGATAGTTACATGTTCAGTTATGATTCAAAGGAATTTGATACCAAAGGTCAATTTCTTAATACAATGACGAGCTACAAAATAGTCCTTCATGTGTATGTAATCAAATTTTAAAAATCATTCTTATCTTCCTTAAATAGGTGTATTAAAATTAATTACAATTATAAATAATTATGAAAAATACATTTATAATAGATTCTAATTCATTTTCTGGTAAAGTTCCCATAAATTGTATTGAAGAATCAGATTATACAGACCCTTTTTTGTCCACAATGCAGAAACATTAAAAAGCATGATAAGTTATACAACCAACAGCAATGTAAATGGTGCAAATTTCTTCACATCTTTGGCAGCATTAGGCATTAAGAGGTTGTTTCCTCCAAAACTTTGCTAGAGATAAAAATAATAATATTTTTAAAATTTACATATTTTATTTTTAGGTTGAAAATTTTGTTAATGTCTACTTACTACTTATATTTTTGCTTTAATTTTATATTCATGTTGTTTGAAAGTGTGTCTCTTCATGTTTTCAGGTATCTCACATCAATTTGTGTAACCTAAATAATCAACAATGACACTGGATCATTATTGCACTGGTTGTAAATTTGCTCTAGCATTTTATTTATTCTATTGTTCAGTGTACAGACTATTAAATTATGCTTAGTTTTCAAGTAAACTTACTTTTTTCCTTAGACATTCTATTTTGCTTGAGTCCAAGATATTTTTGACTCTCAAAATTTGATAATTATTTTACTTCTTGAATTACTTTTTTGATATTTAACCTAGTAGAAACATATTTCAGTTTGCTGGATAAATGACACTATTTTAATACCTATCTTGAAATTATTTAAGCTCTGATTACCAAAATATTGCTTACCAAATGAATTTGGTTTAATGTCAAGCATATTGAAGTCACTCAATAAAAATTAATTTACAGATTAATTTACTAATCCATCCATTCATTCACTCGTTCAAAATTATTTTATTAAAACTAATTGTCAGTCATAGTGCTAATTATCTAAGAAGGAAATATTGTGAAGAGAATCTGTTTTGAGGACGTTAGGGTCTCTGTAGACCTAAATCAGTGTAGTCTTCCTGATGGATCATTTTTTAATGAATGGATGAGTAATTAGAGCATCGTCTGCAATATGTAAAAAGATAAAAACGTAATTTCAACAATCTAAGAACTATTAAATGTTTAGGCTCAATTGTGAAAAATGAGCAAATTAAAATCTATACCACACCTTAGTATGCAAACTAATCCCAAACGATTTAGGTACTATTAGATACTTCTAAAATTGTCTGCCATTTTATTAAATCATCAAACATGAACAGTCAAAATGTGTATAATGTATTATTATTGTTATAATAACAATTATTATAATAATTATTATTTTTTCCTAGACCTCTGTATAAACCTTCATAGCCTTAATAAATTGTAGATTTCTATAGCTTTCATAACCTTAATAGATTGTAGGTAGGTCTCCATAATAATAATTTAGAGTCATTCTGCAATGAAAGAGAAGGCTTTAAGCAAAAAATAGCAGTAAACTCCCTTATCTGTCACAGTGCAGTGTTGAAGACAGTGAAGGAGAGATTTCAAATGGTGAATTTGTAAGAACACACTGGGATAAAAGACTTCAGTAACCCTTGAGATTGAATGCAAATAAAAGTTTGTTTCTTGAAAAGTTCGTTTTAATTAAACTCTGTCTCCATTTGAGGACATACCTTGCATGCAGCATGTTCTCAACAAATGCTAACGGGATTTGAGAAATTTTATAGGAATGGTCAATCAGTGTAAACATCCTCATGGTTTTAGATCAAAACTAAAAGGGAGAATCAGCCGGGCGTGGTAGCACATGCCTGTAATTCCGGCTACTTGGAAGGCTGAGGCGGAAGGATCGCCGGAGTCCAGCAGGCGAGGCTGCGGTGACCGGGAGTGGCCACTACACTCCAGTCTGGACGACAGAGTGAGATTCCAACTCAACAAAAACAAAAAACAAGAGCAAAAAAACTCAAAGGGATGCTGGAGAGGATGCAGGAAAGGGGAGCACTTCTAAACTGTTGGTGGGAGTGTAAACTAGTACAACCTCTGGGGAAAACAGTTTGGTGATTCCTAAAAGATCTAACAATTGACCCTCCATATGACCCTGCAATTCCCCTTTCTGAGAATACACCTGGAGGAACTCAAATCACTCTATGAAAAAAATATTTGCACATGCATGTTTATTGCAGCACTATTCATGATAGCAAAAACAGAGAATCAACCATGCTGTCCATTGAAAGAGGACCAGATAAAGAAATATGTGGTAAATATACATGATGGATTACTACACAGCCATAAAGAAGGACACAATTATGAACTTCGCAGCAACTTGGATGGACTTAGAGTCTATAATACTGAGTGATCTAGCACAGAAACAAAGAACTGAGTACCATATGTTCTCACTGATAATCAGGCCTTGAACAATTATCATAATACTGTAAGAAAAGAATTGGCAGTAGTGAGAAACTGCAGGGGGTGGTGTACACCTCATCAATAAGGGTACCTGCATAATGAACATTTGTTGTTGGATCGTCTTTTTCCCCAGCTTTGTTAGGTTGTAATTAGAAAACAAAAATTATATATTTTTAAGGGATACAAAATGATATCTTAATATATGTTTACACTGTTGATTGATTTGAATTGATTACAGCAATCAGGTTTATTAACATATACATCACCTCACATAGTTCCCTTTTTTTAAGTGAGAAAATTTAAGATCTATTCAAGTACACAATAAAGTATTATTAACTATATTCACTATGTTGTACATTAGATCTCCAGAACGTATTTATCCTGCACAACTCTTGGTCAATATCATCCCATTTATCTCTTCACATCCAACCTCCTTAGCGACCACCATTCTACTCTGTAAATTTAATTTTAGACTCCACATATAAGTACGACTATGAAATATTTGTTTCTGTGTCCAGCTTATTTTATATAAGACAATGCCATTCAGCTTTATTAATGCTGTTGTCAAATGACAAAATTTTATTTTTCTTAAGGCTGAGTAATATTCCATTGTAATACATTACATTTTCCATATCTGCTCGTCTACCCATAGACACTTAGGTTGAATCCATATCTAAGCTATTGTGAATAATGCTGCAATGAACATGGGAATGCAAATATTTTGTCGGCATCTTGATTTCCCATCCCGAAAATCAATCCCAGAAGTGGGATTGATGGATTATGTTGCAGTTTTATGTTTAATTTTTTGAGGAACCTCAATACTGCTTTCCAGAATGGCTATACAATTTATAATCCCACCAACAGTGTACAAGCTTTCCCTTTCTCCGCATCTTTGCCAACACTTTCTACTTTGAATTTTTTTGGTAATAAGCTATTCTAACAGGTGTGGGGTGATAGTTCATTGCGGTTTTAATTTACATTTCCCTGATGATTAGTTATATTGATGTTTTGGGTTTTTTTTTTTTTTTACAAATACTTGTTGGCCAGATAGCTATATATCTTCTTTTGTTGGCCAGATGAGTATATGTTAGACAGGCTGACAGTGCATATCTTCTTTTTAGAAACATCTATTCAAGTCCTTTGACCATTTTTTTGTTGCATTATTTATTTTCTTGCTGTTGAGATCCTAACATATTTTCTTGCTATTGAGATCCTAACATATTTCTATGTTTACCCCTTATCAGATGTAAGGTTCGCAAATATTTTCTCCTATTCTTTAGGTGTCTCTCCACTCTGCTAATTCTTTCCTTTTCTTGGCAGAAGTTTGTTCATTTGGTGTAATTCTATTAAAATATTTTTGCTTTTGCTTTCTGTGCTTTTGAGTTCATATCTAGAAAATCACTGCCCAGACCAATGTCATGAAGCTTCCCCCCTATGTTACAGAACTTCTGCTTCCAGGTGAAAAAGAGTAAAAGCAAGATTTACTCTTTGCCTGCCAGCAGTTAGAAATCTGAACAAAATATGTAAAATTACTGCTTTAGACAAGAGATCACCAGCATTACAGGATTATGATAACTGAAAGAAAGGAAACAAATGAGGGAAACCTTATCATCACAGTGCTTTTCTGGATGAAGTTGATTTCAAACTGCAGCACTGGCTAGGTATAACTGAACAAAAAATATCATTCTGGTTTAGATGAGGAGGCAGAATTTGGAACTTGGGAGCTTGTGTGTTTATAATTTTCAGTGTTCAATGCTGGAGCAGAGGAAGATATATAGAGAAAAATTCCAAAACTCTTTATCATTATCTTCTTGAGTCACTGGTTGATGATTAATCTGTGCATTCATAAGGCAAAACTCTACAAGGCTATGCAAATAAAAACTTTTGAGAAAATATAACTACCTCAAGACTGTAAGTCAAAAAATTTCCTGAATTCAAAAAGGCCAGGAAGCATTCAACTTCTAACTAGCCAGAGTAAAAATATTGTGTTGCAAACATACCCTATTGAATAAAGACCCGAGAAGTATTATACATAGAAGTAGGGTAAACTATCCTAGTGGTAAAGGCTAATGTATCAACATCCAGACAAATCTTAACAACAAGTCTCAAAATAAGAAAACTGAAATGTGTATAACAACTTATGTAGAAACAAAAGTCAAACAATGCAATACAAAAAAAAATCTAGCACTCACATCAAATTAATAATGCTAGGTTTCTAATTTTAAAATCTTGAAAAACTGTACAAGACAATAAGCATGAAAACAAAAGACTACTTGAAAAAAAATTCGGTCGAAGACTCCTAAATGACATAGATAGTGAGGTTATTAATAAGTACATCAAAAAGATTATTATAAATATGTTCAAAATGCTCATTGAAAGCAAAGCAAAAGCATAATAATTAAAGAGGTAAAAAATATAGAGAAAAACAAAATACAACTGTGAAATGTAAAAAATAAAATATCTGAAATAAAAGTTAACAGTTTGGGTGTAACAGTTAAATACATAATTCAGAAGAAAAGATTATCCATAGAAACTATCCACAGTGAACTGGAGAGGAAAAAATAACTGAAAAGGAAACAGAACCTCATTGATCTGTGGGACAATATCAAGCAATAACAGAAAATTGAAATAAACATAAGAGGAGCAGAGGTTGTGGCAAGTATGGGATTGAAGAAAAAAAATTTTGAAGAGCAGGGCTCGGTGGCTCAGCCTGTAATCCCACGCCTTTGGGAGGCTGAGGTGAGTGGATTGCCTGAGCCCGTGGGTTCGAGACCCGCCTGGGCAGGCGAGACCTCATCTCTACAATAAATCAAAAAATTAGCCAGGCATGGTAGCGCACGCCTGTAATTCCGGCTACTCGGAAGGCTGAGGCGGAAGGATCGCCGGAGCCCAGCAGGTCGAGGCTGCGGTGGCCGGGAGCGGCCACTGCACTCCAGTCTGGGCGACAGAGTGAGATTCAAAAAAAAAACTTTGAAGAAATCATGATTGAATTTTTTTCCAATTTAATAAAACTAGGCAATAACCAATGTAAGAAATAATAAATTCCAATAAAATAATGCCAACAAATCATAACTAAATTATTAAAAAGGATTAATAAAGATTAAAAACCTTAAAAAGCTACCAAAGTAAAAATCATGTTACATAGATAGGAAAAAGGTAAGGAAGATTACATACTTCTGGTCAGTAAATGTGCAAGCCAAAATAAATAAAATGCCACCTTTAAAGTGCTGAAAGAAAACCAACTGTTCAGCTTAAATTGAAAATTAAAAATAATAAGACTAAAAAATTTATATCAGAGTTGAAATTAAAAATGAACAGTTCCACAATTATGGTTGCCTACTTCGCCACTTCTGTTGTAACAATTGGTAGAACAACTTAAGAGATAATTAATAAGGATCTAAAAGCTATAAACAGAACTTTCAACTAATATGATCTAATTGACACATGGGAAATTCCATCAATTTCTAAAATAAAAATTATTTCTTAGTGTACCTGAAATATTCACTAAAATAGGTTATTTTCTGGATCATATAAAAGTCTTAATATATTTATAAAGTTTGATAAAATGCAGAAATTATTTTTCATCTAAAAAGAAAATAGAAATTAATTATAGAAATGTATTAGAAAGTACTCAAATATTTGAAAAATTTTAAAGTAAATGTTTAAAATAACACATGGATAAATAAAGAAATCACAGTGTAAATCAGAAACAATCTTAATCTGTATAAAAAGATACAATATATCAAAAGTTGTGGCTTCCAGCTAAAGCAGTGCTTAGAGAAAAAAATAACTTTAAATATTTTAAAAAAATTCGAAAGTTGATAATCTGTTTCCACTTCCGTATACAGTAAGATAAGAGTAATTTAAGCCTCAATTAACAAAAAAAACAGAAAATAATAAAAAGCAAAAAATCAATGGCATCGATACTCAGAAACAACAGAGAAAAATAAAGTCAAAGGCTAATTCAAAATGCTTTCAATATGCATCATTAAAATCTATAAATCTCTAGATAGCATAATTAAGAAAAAAGAAAGTTGATTAAAATCTTCGATACTAGAGTATAATCAAACATTTAGAGAAGTTAAGTATAATAATGATCTTACACAAACTCTTTTAGAAAATAAAAATGATTAATGCATAACTAATTTTATGAATTCAGTATTGTATAATATTTTTACATTATTTCTATATAAATACACACACATACATAAACATACATGTATTACTTCTATTAAACCTTCAAGGTAGATATAATGTTCACTTCTTACAATTTTTTCCAGAAAGATGAAAGAGATGGAACATTTCCTGACTCATTCTGTGGGACAGCATAAGCCTAATTCAAAACCAGAAAAAGACAATATAGAAGAAAACTACTGACTAAAATCTCTCATGTCCATCTGTGTAGTACTCCTTAACAAAATGCAGATGCTCCTTAATTTGTGATGAAGTAACGTCCCTATAAACTCACTGTAAGTTGAAAATATCATAAGTTGAAAATATATTTAATGCGCTTATTCCCTGAACATTATAGCTTAGCTTAGCCCAACTTAAATGTTCTCAGAATACTTACATTAGCCTATAATTGAGCAAAATCGTCTAGCACAAAGCCTATTTTATGATATAATGTTGAATATCTCATGCAACTTAATACTGTATTGAAAGTGAAAAATAGAGTGGTTAGATAGACACTGGAAATATAGTTTCTACTGAACACATATTGCTTTTGCACCATGGTAAATTCAAACAATAGTAAGTTGAACCATCATTGAGTCAGGTCCCATATGTATTAGCAAATTGAATTCAACAATGTATTTAAAAAACTTACACAACAAACAAGTGAAAATTTTTTAGGTAAGGAGGATTCAACAACTGAAACTCAATCAATGTATTTCACTATATCGACAGGTTAAAGAAGAACAATCATTTGACTGTATAAACTGACGCAGAACTAGTATTTGGAAAAAAAAAACAAGCACTTAAACATGACAAAAATTTCTCAGAAAACTAGGAAAGAGGAGAACTTTTTCATCTTGTTAAAGAATAGTTACAGGAAATTTATATCTACTCATCAGTGAGTGACTGGACTCCTTCCTAAGATACATTCTCACCACTCCTATTTTAATACTATACTGGAAATTCTAACTAGTACAATACTACCCCAAATAGTCATATTAAGTAAAACAAAGAAAGGATACATTTTTTTTTGCACAGATGACCTAATTGTCCATCTAGAAGACCACTAATAATCTAACTATTCTCATCATCATCATCATCTCCTGGAACAATAAGTGAGCATAGTAAAGATACAAAGGTCAATACACAATAATCAAATACTGGCAATGAACAATTGAAATTTGAAATAAAAATACAATTTACAATGGTATAACTTAAATATAACTCTAATGAAATATACTGGATCCTATATGCAAAGCTATAAATTCCTAATGAAAGATAATATAAACTAAATATCCATGAGTACACCTTGACATAAACAAATTAATAAATTAATTCCCTATTTAATTAATTAGGGAAAACAGTGTAAGTCTCTCATGCAACAAAGTTCCAAGTAATTTATGTAGAAACTCCACCATGAAGAAAGTGGAGCTTAACTTCCTGATTCTTAAGTGTGGTCCACACATAAGGACTTCTTTCTAAAAAATACACCTTGGAAAGGAAGACAAAATAGTAAGTTTATACTGGAGAAATATGACAAGTAAAATCCTAGCAAGATGATCAAGTTTGGCATCAATAGTGGTAAGTCATGTTGATAGTATGGATTCTTGACATGACGTGATGAAAATGAATTGTTATGTCTGTGATGTTTTTCCCCAAAATCCATAACCCAGTATACTTATGGGATTATCAAAAGAAAAATCCTAATGGAGAACATTCTACAAAATACCTGACCAGTGCTCCTCAAAATTGTTGAGGTCATCAAAATAAAAAAGTTTGAGAAACTCTTACAAGTAAGATTTTAATGAATATGAGGACTAGATATAATGTGCTTCTTGAATGGTATCCTGGAACCAAAGAAGGACATTAAGTAATAAGAAATAAATCTGAATAAAACATGTACCCTAATGAATAATAATGTATCCATTGCTTAATTGTAACAGATGTACTATAATAATATAAAATGTTAATAATTGAAAAAACTGAGTATAGAGTATATGAGAGCTCTCTGTACTATCTTCACAAATTTTTTATAAATCTAAATCTATTCTAAAATAACAAGCTAGTGCATTATTCTAATCAAGCAATGTAATTACCATATAAGCAGAATAAAACAGAATTGATCATCTTAATATATACAGAATTTGATAAAAGTTAACACTAACTTCTTATATAAACTTTTAGCAAAATAGGAATAGAAGAAAACTGCTTCAACTTAATAAGAGGCTTCTACAGAAAGCAGAACTTACATCACACTTAATAGTAAAAATCTGTATGCGTTTTCCCTAAGATCAACACTTCTGTTAAACATTGCACCGTTGTTTCTTTGCAGAAGTCATGACATACAACTTAACCTGACTGCAAAAAACATTTTTTAAAATTTATTTTATTCACATAGAGCATAAGTGTTTACATAGAAAATTCTAGGAAATCTACAAAACTACCAGAGCTAATAAATAAAATATCAAAGGCATATAATACAAGTCAGTATTCAGAAATCAATAAAACGTATACATATATAAGCAAACAATTAAAAATAAAAATAAAGATACCATTAAAGTAGTATTCAAACACAAAAATAGTTAAAGATAAATTTAACAAAATACATATAAAATGTATCATGAAAAACTATAAAACATTACTGAAAGTAAATACAGAGATGTGCTATTTCTGTGAATTGGAAAGACTCAATACAGTTAAGATGTTAATTTTCCCCAAATTAATGTATAGATTCAACCTAATTACAATTACATTCCAAGCAGCCTTTTTTTTGAGAAAACTTTATAAACTTAAATTACAATATATAGACAATGCAATTATTTTTGAATGGCAAAAACTATTTTACAAGAGTACAATGGGAGTAATATACTATCTGATACTAAAATGTATCACATATATAGAATTAATAAGTTGTGTCATTGAAAGAACTATAGACCTATATGTTAATGAGACAGAATAGATTGCAGGAATAGATCCAAATATTTATGATAAATTGATGTGTGACAAAGAGGCCAAGTTAAATCAGGGTGGAAATGATAGTCTTTATACAAATGGTACAGAAACAACTGATATTCATAGGAGGGAATATGAACTCTGGCACTTACCTCAATCCATACACAAGCATAAAACTCCAAATAGACCATAGACTCAGGAGTAATAAAACCATATGTCTAAAATAGGACTTATTTCTGAATGTTCATTAACAGCACTATTCAAAATAGCCCCAAGGTGAAACAACTGTCCATCAACTGGCAAACAGATGAGCAAAATATGGATATTCTTGCAATAGAATAATAGAAATAAAAAGGAATAAGATACTGAAACATATTAAAACAAGAATAAACCTCAAAAACATTATGCCATGAAGGAAACTAAACATGACAGACCACATGTAGAATGATTTAACTTATTCAAAATTTCAGAAAAGGAAAATCAGGGCAGATGTAAAGCCAGTTGTTGGGAATTGGAAGGGAACATTTTTGCTGTGATGGAAATGGCCTAAAACATGATTGTGGTGATGATTGTTCAACCTTTAAATTTATGGCATTTAAATCACACCTTGATATAGTTGTTTCTAAAATAAAAATGACCATATGATCCAGCAATTTCAATCCTTGATACTTACCCATATTAGTTGAGAAGTTATTTACACATAAAAACCTAATAAATGTTTATATTAGCTTTATTTATAATGGCTAAAATTTGAAAGCTATCAAGATGTCTGTCAGTGAAGGAATGTATACATAAACTATGGTACATCCAGACAATGGAATATTTTTCAACGCTTAAAAAAATGAACTATAACACCATGAAAAGACATGAAGGAACCATAAATGCATATTTCTAAGTGGAAGAAGCTATTCTAAAAAGGCTACATATGGAGATAGTAATAGGATAATTGGTTGCCAGTGGTTAAGAGGGAAGGAAGGATGAGTAAGCAGAGCACAAAAGATTTTTAGTCACATTAATCCTAGATCCCTACAAGCAATCTTTGGTGCAATAAAATTCTCTCTCATGACTTATGTTCATAACTGATTGACCAGAACATGTCATATGTATGTCAAATGATTTACTATTGAGTAATAATATACCATATAAAACATAACCATAACAATAATAATTGAAATAAATAAACGCTAGATAAACATTTTAACAGAAAATTCACTATAGAAGTTATGTAATATTTAATAAACCTATGAAAAGATGCCCCATATATTTCTTAAACAGAAAAATGCAAATTAATACCATAATGTAATAATGTCACATAGTCTCTGGAATTACTAAATTGAAAAATATTGACAATATCTTGTCTTTTACAGAAAAACATTTTTCTACTTCTGTTCTTAACTATTCCTTATACACTTGACTCTTTCTTATGATTTAATTTTCATTTGTAATTTCTTAAATTATTTTCTTTTATTTTTATCTTCTAATGGTTTATGTGTTAGAAGCCATATATTGGCTGAAATTTTAAAATTTTAGAGAGAACATATTATCTCAATTTCCTTTAAGTTTATGTAGAATTGGGAATTATCATAGTTTTTGTTCACTTTCCGTAGTCTTTTCCTTTTATGAGATGTACCACTTATTTTTTTCTTGCTGCTTTTGTTTCTTTTCTTTTTTTCCCTCCTTTCTCAATCTCTTATTTTTCTCTTATTACTCATTAAATTTGGGGTAGTAGGTGGTGTACTGAGAGAGACATGCTAAATTATAATATTACAATAATTAGTAGTCAAGCTACACAGCAAAAGTTCTTAATTTTATATTAACAATTGCAACTCTGATGGAGATCAGTTTTATCTTATTACCCGTCTCACTTGAGGATCAAGATATCTGGAACAGTTACTATCTGGAACATTAGCTGACCGTAAGGTAGAGAAAAAGAGATCCCTACAAGCAATCTTTGGTGCAATAAAATTCTCTCTCATGACTTATGTTCATAACTGATTGACCAGAACATGTCCCATGGCTCCAAAGTAGCATGCTGCCAGCAGTGTTTGAAAATCAACATTAATGACAAGTATAGGTCAAGTCTAAGTGGGGATCAGTTAAGTTACATGATCTCCAGTTTCTATTTCTTTTTGAGTTGGAATCTCACTCAGTCGCCCAGACTGGAGTGCAGTGGCCGCTCCCGGGCACCACAGCCTCGACCTGCTGGGCTCTGGCGATCCTTCCCCCTAAGTCTTCCAAGTAGCTGGAACTACAGATGCGCGCTACCACACCTGGCTAATTTTTTTGATTTTTACTGTAGAGATGAGGTCCCGCCAAGTTGCCCAGGGGGGTCTCGAACCCGTGGGCTCAGGCAATTCACTCACCTTGGCTTCCCAAGGCGCGGGATTACAGGCTGAGCCACCGAGCTCAGCCTCCAGTTTTAATAGAGGTTTATTTTTCTTATTCTTTACTCATAAATTCTATTACTTCTTTTTTATTTAAGTGTATTTTCATTTAATTTTGGCCTCAAAAATTAGGATGCATAGATATGTTATTTAAGTCACTGGTTGTTTGCATTTTGAGCCATTATCACACATGTACTCCACTCCACTGTCTTTCGTGTCTGACAGGGCCCTCATTCTTCCCAGGTGGTGCTCATAAACCATAGACATGACACAGTAGCGTGATTTCTTTCCCAGAAACTTCTATGCTGATATCTTGTGTTGTCAAACTATAAACTGTATTTCTACAGAAAGCGACTAGTCAAGGCTCTGGTTTTGAGAATGCTAACAAAGAAAAAGCACCAGGATAGATCTGTGCTACAGCATTTCCACGTCAAGAGCTCAATTTTCTATTTAATTTCAGGAGATATGCACAATCCCCAACATTCACTACCATTCTGTTCCATATATAATCGTATATGGCAGGAACATGAAAGACTTTGGGTTTGGTTTTGGAATTTTTTATTATTTTATTTTTATTTTGTATTATATCAAGGAAAAAAGAAACATTTAAAGAAAGAGAACAGCAAGTGAAATTTTTAGTCTTCTATACTTCAAGAGAAGTTCCTTTGATCTCTCTCTAATTATTTAATGGAGCTATATTTCTGACTTCTCACAAACACTAACTCGTTTTGTTATTCTTTTTTCAATTTACCTCTCTTTCTTGTCCCCTGGGCTGTGTGAGTACTTGCTTCACAATATTGTTGCTTCATCCTTTCTTCGTTTTTCCACTTCAGGTCTTTATTTTATTTTATTTTTTTGCCTCTACTCTTAAACTTTGCTTCTCTCTAGTCAGTCATTGCCCTTCCAATTCTTTGCTTCTCTATATTCAGTCATTGCACTTCCAATTCATTATAAGTACTACAAACTCACAAATTTTCTCCAAACAATGTTCCTTAAGACAAATGTGATGTATTGTCTAGCACAAAGTTAGCCTTATGCTTTCTCTAGGAACACTGGCAAGAAATCTTATTTAGTTGGAATGTATGCTATATAAATAGAAAAGCAAATTGAAACTAAAACTTAAACCTTAAATACTTGGCTAAGAAATTAAGACTTCAGAAAGCATCATATACATTTATACACATTCACTTAAATAGATAATATTTGCTAATTACTACAGTTGAAAGCAAATTTCATCCTCTGACAGGTCTGATTTTCTTTTTTTTTATTTATTTATTTATTTATTTATTTATTTATTTATTTATTTATTTTTTGCGTTGGAGTCTCACTCTGTCGCCCAGACTGGAGTGCAGTGGCCACTCCTGGCCACCGCAGCCTCGACCTGCTGGGCTCCTGCAATCCTTCCGCCTCAGCCTTCCAAGTAGCAGGAACTACAGGCATGCGCTACCACGCCCGGCTAATTTTTTGATTTGTTGTAGAGATGAGGTCTCACCAAGTTGCCCAGGCGGGTCTCGAACCCACGGGTTCAGGCAATCCACTCACCTCAGCCTCCCAAGGCGCAGGATTACAGGCTAAGCCACCGAGCCCAGCTAATTTATTTATTTTGAGTAGGCATTTCACTCTCTGTCACTCAGGCTGGAGTGCAGTGGCATGCTTACAGTCACTGCAGCCTGTAGCTGCTGGGCTTAGGTGGTCCTTCTGCTTCAGCCTTCCAAGTAACTGGAACTACAGACTCACAGCACCATACCCAGCTAAGGTCTGATTTTTTTATTTATTTATAGCATTTTGCAATAAACTTTAATGTCTATTTTGTGCCCCTTAAGGTCAAAAATAATGTATTTTTATATTAGTATTCTAGCAGCATCTAATTCAGATATATTAGGTAATTAATTAATGATGTAAGGAACAAATACAACATGGATATACTCATAATTTTTCAAAATTGTACTAAAACAGATAATTTTATTTTTATAAACAATATAATTTGTTTGATGCCCTATTATCCCTTCTTTTTTTAATTTGCGTGGTATCTTAAATATCTTAAAATTTTTCCAGTAATTACTGAATAAATATGCTCAGATTTGCTACTCATCCTTCCCTATTCCTCTTGATTTTCTATATAAGTCAAAATCTGCATATTGTCCTTCATGGTAAAGACAATTTCTGCAAAGCTTTTTAATTTTTTCTAAATATTCCTAGCATGGAGCGATAGAAAATTATAGCTATAAAGTCTGAATTTATTAGCACTAAAAACTAATTTTATTGCCTATAAGTAGAGCTATCAGTTTGTTCTTCTAAATTATTACTATATCATATATATAGCAAAAATACAATTTGGCCAGCAGTGTGCACATTTTTTGATTAAATTTGATTCAGTGTAGAACCATCTAATATATCCTTTTAACAATTTAATCTAAAACAATTATCTATAAATAAAACTTCTTCTTCTGTTTTTATGATTAAAATGAGATGGATAAGTTTTTCTCTTAAAATTATTTTTCTCCATCCCTGTCTTTGTTAAGGATTATAACAAATTACTGTAATTTAAGATGTTTATCAACTACAAAGATATTTTATAATGTATGACTTTTAAAATCTATGCTGCCACATGTTTTCCATGATTTACAAAGGATTTTGTTATAACAAATAAAATATTAGACTTATTTTTTATTTACTTAAAAAGTCCATGTATTTAGTATTAGTCTTAGAAATATGCCAGTCTACATATGGATAACAACATTTTCATTAACTTTGGTTTACTGAAATTAATGTTTTATACTTGTATTTAAAAATCCTTGTGATACAATGGAAATATTTCATACATTCAATATTCAGAAAATAATTATTGTTAATAGCCTATACCAGGTATAAGAGGAAATGGGAGAAGGTGTGAGAAAACACGATACCCAAGATAATGCTTCCCAATAGTTCTCAAGTCATGGCACACATAGAAATTGATAGTATCTGTGCAGTATGAGGCCATTGGTACTTGGGTAACTGGATGTGTAGATTTAAAGTTGGTGATGTCTCACTCGGGCTCCAGCTACCAAATCTCTATTAACTGCCTCAAAGTTAAAGTGGATTATAATCTGGGCACAGTGGCAACCCATTTGCAGTGGTGAAAAGCACTGACTTATGGGAAAATGAAAGTGAGACTGCACTAAAGAGAAAAAAAACAGCCACAGAAAGGCATATGAAAGCAAAGGAGATAATCTTTACAATTTTGACTCAGCTGTATATAGTCATTATACGTAGCTACTAGGTCCATAATTCTTCATTTAAAACAATTGGTGCAATACGTCTTTTAAGAAACATTTTTTTTCCAATTTAAAAAAAATACTTGGGAGTATATATCACATATTGTTTAATTCTCCAGTGGTATCTGAAGTGGTATTTTGTAGAAATACTTATATAAAGTAGCATAGTTAGTAATTGACATTAGAAAGATGTTGTCAAAGGAGTTTTCTACTGCCATCTTCTTACGATGCACTGAATTTGAAAACCACCTATAGATAGGGTATCTTTGTTGGGTTTGAGAGTGTAGCTGATAAGTTCCAGCGTACCAATAAAGAAGAAGAGTTCAATAATACATGCATCGAGGAGAGTAAGAAGAACGGTTTATTTGTACCCATATCTCTCCTCTCTCAAGGCAGCAAAACACAAAGCCAAAAGAGAATTTCTTGACATGCAATACTTCCCATGGGAGAAGAAAGTGTGTAGTATGAGTGCTCAGTTTCCCCAGCTTTTCAGGACAATACTCAAGAGGCCTATCTCCTTCTCATCCCTCCCAGAATACTGGGGGTATCAGCACAACTGAATAGCTAAGAGAGACTTAGAGAAAAGAAGTAAAGTAGGGTCTTACAAAAATCAGTGATTAAAACTCAACAATGAGCTGTATTTCCTATTAACTGTTTTGTAAACTCTGTCAGGAGGTCTGTTCATCTGTCCATTAGCTGCTTGGGACTTTGAACTAGCAGATTCATGCCACCTGGCCCATGGACATCACCAATAATCCATGTATCTCTTTCTTCTCCATGACTGACTCCCTGTGTGTGGCCTCTAGATAGCAAAAACAATCCTTTGAAGATGCTCGTGAGCATGTGCAGTTAGCCAGCTTAACTCTACAGAATTGGGAAAAGGCATACAAACTTGAGCACCTGAGGGTAATACCTTAGGGAAAACAAACTGGATCCTCTTACCACCCAGCTTTCTTTTGAAGAACAAAAAAGGGCCTGAAATCTTAAAAATCCTCTGACACACAAAGAGGGAACAAAAGGGGTGTAAGGATTACATCCATAGAAAATATCTGAGACAGTTTCAGAATCTCTAGCCCACTGACAGTGGAAGATGTTTTTTTACCCAAGGGCAGTAAACAAAGACTGGATGAGGAGACTGCTTCTTCAAATGTGAATACAGCAATAGAAAAACTTCAGTGAAGATGGAATGCCCAGGACCCCACCTGAGGAACACAATGATTATTCACCAAAATCAAAATTCATACTGACATTTAAGTAATGGATATCTATAAAATATTTACAGGACCTCAAAATAATCATTTTAAGGAAGCTCAGCGAAATGTCTTAAAAAGAAAGTGAAGAAGATAGAAAACAAGATTAAAAATACATAAACAAAACATAAGGCTAAACAAAAAGATAGAAATTATAAAAATAAAATCAAAGAGAAATTCTGGATCTGAACAATGCAGAATAAAATGATTAAATGAAAAATGAGACTTGATCAAACAGAAGAAAGAATACATGTCTTGAAGACAGGACACTTGAAATTACCCAGTCAGAAAAGAAACAATAAAAAAAACTTTAAAAATGAAAAAAGCCTACAGGACTTGTGTGTCACTATAAAGAGAAAGGATGTAAAGATTCTGTAAACCTCAGAAAGACAAAGTAAAAAGAAAGAGTTAAAAAGTTTATTTAAAAATAAATAAAAGTTAAAAGTTTTCAAATCTTGGGAGATATATGAACATCAAATTACATGAAGCTCAAAGGTCCCTGAACAGGTTCAATAAAAATAGAACTTCAGTTGGGCTCGGTGGCTCAGCCTGTAATCCTGCACTTTGGGAGGCTGAGGTGAGTGAATTGCCTGAACCCGCGGGTTCAAGACCCGCCTGGGCAACTTGGTGAGACCTCATCTCCACAATAAATCAAAAATTAGCTGGGCGTGGTAGCACGTGCCTGTAGCTACAGCTACTTGGAAGGCTGAGGTGGAAGGATTGCTGGAATCCAGCAGGTCGAGGCTGCGGTGGCCAGGAGTGGCCACTGCACTCCAGTCTGGGCGACAGATACTCCAATTCAAAAAAAAAAAAAAAAATAGAACTTCACTGAGAAGCATTATAATACAATTGTCAAAAATCAAAGAGAGAATTTTGAAAGTGGCAATAAAACAGACTTGTCACATACATGAAAACTTTCATTAGCCTATCAGCAGATTTCTTAGCAAAAACCTTGTAACCGAGGAGATAGTGAGATAATGCATTCAAAACACTGGAAGGAAAAAGACTGCCAACCAAAAATACTTCACTTTGAATAGTAGTCATTTGGAAATGAAAAAGTGAAACTTTTCCAAAAACCAAAAATGCAGGAGTTCATCACTACTAGATCTACAACAAAAGCTAAAAGGAATTCTTCAAGCTGAACAAAAAAGATTCTAATTCATAACATGAAAACATAAAATTCAGTGGAAAAGGTAAGTGTGTAGTAAAATTCGGAACACTCTCATACTGGAATTGTGTACATCATAGTGTAAAGGTTAAAAGACTAAAGTATTAAATATAACTATAACTATGAAAATTGTTAGATACACAGCACAAAAAAGTACATTATGGCATCAAAACCATAAAATGTTGGGGAGGTAATGAAAATATAATTTTTGTAAGAGAACAAATTTAAGTTTCTATGGACTTAAATAGATTATTATAGTTTTAAGATGCTTTATGTAAGCCCCATAGTTACCATAAAGAAAACTTTATATACAAAAGTGAAGGAGAAACAAATCAAAGTATATACTACTATAAGAAAAACACCAAATCACAGAAGAAGATAGCAAGAGAGAAAAAAAGAAACATAGTAATCCACTATAAAGCCAGAAAAAAATGAATTAAAGGGCAATAGTAAGTCCTTACCTATCAATACTCACTTTAAAAGTAAATGAATTAAATTTTCCAATCAAAAGGCATAGGTGGATGAATGGGTTAAAAAAAAGAGGGACTCACTTTTATTTTAAGAACATAAATAGGTTTGCAGCAAAAGAAGGATAGATAAAGATAGTCTGTACAAATGGAAAGCTAGAGAGATCACTCTATCTATATTTATACTAGCAAAAATAAATTTTAAGTCAAAAAATTGTCACAAAAAAGGTTCTGATGGAGACAGTCATCAAGACAATAAAACAACTGTAAATATATGTGCATGCAACAACATAGCATCTATATATGTAAATCTCATATTAATAGTTCAGAAGGAAAAACAGATAGCAATACAACAATACAATAATAGAGGTTTTCAATAGTCCACTTTCAACAATAGATACCTCATTCAGAAGGAAAATCAACAAGGAAACTTTGAGCTTGAACTACACTTTAGACCAAAGAGATGCAACAGATATATATATACACACACAATTTCATCTAACAGCAGCATAATGCACATTTTTTTCAAGTGCACTCAGAGCATTTTTCAGGATATGTCATATTTTAGACCAGGAGACAAGTCTTAACAAATTAATAAAGACTTAAATTATGTTAAATATCCCTTCTGACCACAATAAAATGAACCTAGAAATAAATAATAGGAGGAAAAATGAAAAATTATACATGTGAAGGTTAAACCAAACACTCTTGAATAATAAAGAATTCAAAAGGCAAATAAAACATTTCTTAAATAAAAATGAAAATACAGCATATCCAAACTTATGGGAGGCAGCAAAATAATTTCAAAGAGGAAAGTTTACAGTAATAATTACTTACATCAAGAAAAATAAAAGATATCCAAAAAGCAACCTAACTTGATATCACAAGGATGTGGAAAAAGATAAGCACAAAGATAGCACAAGAAAGGCAATAACAAAGATCAGAATAAAATAGAGATAAGAAAAACAGCAGAAAAGATCAATAAGAGATCAATAAAATTTACTTGATTTTTTTAAAAAGATAAACAAAATTGGCAAACGTTTACCTAGACTAGGAAAAAAATAATAAAAATAAACGAAATCACACATGAAAGAGAAGACAAATGTACAGAACCCCAAAAGGTCATATGAGACTACTATGAACAATTATATGCAAACAAGTTGTATGTCTACAAAATAGATACATTTCTAGAAATATACGACTTTCTGATACTGAATTATGAAAAAATGAAAATCTAAACAGACCAAATAACAGGCACAATGTTTACATCTATATTAAAAGAAAATCTTCCAACAACAACAAAAAAGTTTAGGGCCAAGTGGTCTCACTGGTGAATTTTACCAAACACTTAAAGAAGAATTAACACCAATCTTTCTCAGACTCTTCCCAAAAATTGAAGAGGACAGAATAATTACAAATTAATTTTATAAGCCTGGAATTACCCTGATGCCATAGCCAGAAAATCATGCCAATAACCCTGTTAAATGTAGATTCAAATATCCTCAGCAAAATACTAGAAAACCAAATGCAATAGTAGTTAAAAGGATTATATACCACGATATAGGAATTTACTTTTGGAATGCAAAGATGGCTTAATATATGCAAATCAATAAACGTGATATAACACATTAACAGAATGAAGAATAAAAATCATATGGTCATCTCAATCGATGCAGAAAAAGCATTTAACAAACTTCAATATTAAGAACACTCAATAAATAGATATAAAGGAATGTACACTCAATAAATAGATATAGATTAAGAACACTCAATAAATAGATATGAAGGAATGCCTCATCATAGTAAATACTCACAGTCAAGATCATACTCAATGGTGAAGAGTTTAAAATTTTCCCTCTAAGAACAGGAATAAGACAAGGGTATTCATTCTCACCACTTCTATTCAACATAGTATTGCAAGGCCTAACCAGAGCAATTAGGCAAGAAAAACAAGTAAAACTTATCCAAATATGGAAGGAAGAAGTAAAATGTTTCTGTTTGCTGATGACATGATCTTATATAGAGAAAATCCCAAAGACATTAGCAAATAGTAGAACTAATAAACTTTATTAAACTTCGTATATAAAATGTTTAATTTAAAATTGTGTTGCATTTCTATATACTAATAGCAAACGACTGAAAAAAATTTAAGAAAACAATATCATTCACAATAGTATCAAAAAGAATATAATACATAGGAATACATTTAACCAAGGAGATGAAATACAAGAAAAAACACCAAAAAAAACCAGAATTATCTTTTGGCAGGTGGGTCACTTGTAATACACTTGGAATTTGTTGTTCCAGATCAAACAGTCAATCAAATTTTTTATCTAAAAGTTTTGAGAAGGTTGCTTCATAATTTATGGAAGAAACATTCAGAGTTGTGGCAAACAGGTGACTGATTCTTTACCCTAACAAGGAACCTGTCCACACCAAATTGGGTGTTCAGCAGCTTTTTATCCAAATTGCATGACCTTCCCGTGCTCCACTCTCCCTATTCACTGATCTCACCCTGAGCGACTTTATTTTTGTTTGTTTCCCCAGATGAAAAAAGTCCTCAAAGGTAAATGCTGATGTCAAAAGGTGAAACTAAAAATGGCAGAAGCACTAAAAGACATCAAAATTGACAAGTTTTAAAATTTTTGAGCAGTGGAAAAAATGTCTCCATAGGTGTATTCCATTAAACAGAGAGTACTTTAAAGGTGACTGAAGTTTAAACATGTAAGAATAAATACACAATTTTTCATAAACAAATTCCATTTTGAGAGGTGCACCTTATATCTATATACTGAGAATTACAAAGCATTGATGAAATAAATTGAACACATAAATTAATGAAAAGATATTCTATGTTCATAGATTGGAAAAATAAATTTGTTAAAATGTTTATACTATTCAAATGATTTACTGATTCAATGCTATATTTGTCAAAATTTCAATGGCATTTTTTTCATAAATAGAAAAAGATTCCAAAATTTGTATTCTAAAAAGACACTAAATAACTAAAGCAATCCTGGGCAAGAAAAATAAAACTGTAAGCATCACATGGGATGATTTTACATCAAATTACAAAGCTACAGTAATCAAAACATGATGGCATTGGCATAAAAACAAACACATATACCAATGAAAGAGAACAGAAAGCTCAGAAATAGTAATCTCTCACAAAGTGTCCAGGGATACACAATGGGTAAAATATAGTGTCTTCAATAAATGTGTTGGGAAACTGAATATCCATATGCAAAAGATTGAAATTGGACCCTTATTTTTTTTATCAAAGAGTAAAATAAACTCAAAACGGATTAAAAACATAAATTTAAGACTTGAAACTGTAAAACTCCTAGATGAAAAAATAGAGGAATGCTCCTTGACATTGTTTTGTCAATAAATTTTTGAATATGACCCCAAAAGCAAAGGCATCAAAAGCACAAATACATTTAACCAAGGAGATGAACTAAGAGGGATCACCCCATTAAAATGTTTCTCCTCATGAAAAATAAAATAAAATAAAATAAAATAATGAAATGACAACTTGTATAATGGAAATTTAAAATGGATAAAGAATGTAAATAGACTTTTTCTTCAAAGAAGACATACACATGCTCAACAGGCATATGAAAAAGTACACAATATCACTAAACACCAGGGAAAGACAAATAAGCCCACAAAAAGATATCACCTCACAGCAATTAGGATAGCTATTTTCAGAAATACAAAACATATTAAGTGCTGAGAAGATTGTGAAGAAAAGGGAGTGCTTGTACAATGTTGGTGGGAATGCAAATTGATGTTATCTTTATGAAAAACACTATGGAAATGCCTCAAAAAAATTAAAAGTTGAAGTACCATAAAATCCAGCAATCTCAATTCTGGGTATATATTCAAATAAAATAAAATCACTGTCTCAAAGAGATATCCCGTGTTCATTGAACCTTTATTCACAATAGACAAATTATGAAACGATAAGTGTGTGTTGACAGATGAATGTAATAAAAAGAGCAATATACGCACATAGGAATATCATTCAGTTGTAAACATAAAATAAATCCTGCAATTTAGGACAACATGAGTGAAATTGTAGGACACTATGCTAAGTGAATGAGCTAGACACAGAGACAAATACCGCATACTCTCATTTATATGTGGAATCTGTAAAAGATTCATAGAAATGGAGAGTGGAATGATGGTTGTCAAAGGCTAGAAGATGAGACAAATGAGGACATGCTGGTAAAGGGGTACAAACATTCAGCTGTAAGATGAATAAGTTCTGAAGATACAACATACAGCATGGTGACTTTAGTAAATGATACTAAATTGTATATTTGCATTTTGCTATCACAGTAGATTTGAAGTGTTATCACCACACACAAAACAAAGATTAACTATGTGAGGTGATAGGTATGTAGTAAATACTTTACAATCATCATGTTGCAAAATCATCATGTTGCAAACCTTAAATACATACAATTTTTGTAAAAAAAAAAAAAAAAGAATAGTTAAGGAATATGAGTAATCTGCCAGTTCAGATCATGTAGTACTATTATGTTCATATCAGTTTAATTTCCTCCTAAATGAATTTATGGCGTTCTATTTGCCATCAAATTAATTCTTAAAAATTCCTTGATTTTTAGCATTGTTTTGCTTTCTCAAATGTGGGAGAAAGCCGGGCGCAGTGGCTCAGCCTGTTATCCTGCGCATTGGGAGGTTGAGGTGAGTGGATTGCCTGAGCCCATGGGTTCGAGACACGCCTGGGCAACTTGGCGAACCCTCATCTCTACAATAAATCAAAAAATTACCTGGGCGTGGTAGCGTGCGCCTGTAGTTCCAGCTACTTGGAAGGCTGAGGCAGAAGGATCGCCGGAGCCCAGCAGGTCAAGGTTGCGGTGGCCAGGAGCGTGCCACTGCACTTTAGTCTGGGTGACAGAGTGAGACTCCAACTCAAAAAAAAAAAAAAAAAAAGTGGGAAAAAATTTCAGAACCTGTATAATATTAGCTATCATTCCACATTTACTATTATATGAGCTTAATAATTGTCTATTATAATCTGCGATTAGTTTTAAAGACCAATAAATATAAAAATATATGTTAGACTCAAAATATCAAGTTATAACAGAACTTACTTCACTTTAAAAAATACAAAACAGTTTAAATAATTATAATTGTTTGCATTTGGAAGTCTCAATATCCCGAATTTACTTCTTAAATGTTTTTACTTCCTATACTTTTAAAAGACTATATTGAAACTTGTGGTGTACAGAGTGATGCATTCAATGTGATTGCTAAGTCATTACTTCTTCATCTCACATGAATAGCACCATCTCATTTAAGAAATGGAATGCAAAAACTGATTACTCTGAGAAGAGGGATAGTTTTCTGCAGCATTCTGTTTTCCGCACAGCACCTTGTGACAGTTGAGCTTATTGCATTGAAACAATCTACTCTGTGGGCACTGTTTGTATCAAAGCTTTCTATACATAATGTGAAAGTTTCTTCAATTGTGAACAGCACAGTAGTAGTAGTTAGGGCTTTATTACTTAGTTCTAATTTGTATTGATGGCCTAAAAAAAGTAGCATGCTTTGCAGTTCTATGAAAGAAAAGATTATAAATGGAGATTAATTATAATTTTGCTAGCTCAGTACTTGTAAAACTAAAGCAATTTATATTCTTTCTCTTAATGATCTCTATTCCTGATTGCAGTAATGTAATCTAATTGTGATTATGATAGTATCTGAATCATGTGGGCCTCAATGTGATTGAAACTACTCTTTGCATTAAAAAGTAATTTTGGAGTAATGATGAAAAGTTACTGTGGAAAATTGGCAAGTAATATATTTTACTCTGAATCTTAAGTTTCTGCTTTCATTTTTGATTATATCTCATAGCATGGATAAGTACGATATTATATCAAGGATTTATTACATCAAAGCCTTATCAATGATAAGTATGAGTATCAGGGATAAGCATGATATTATTGAAATAGAAGTGCTATGGTTGAGTCAGAGAAATGACTGAGGAATTAAAATGCTAGGATAAGGTTTACTGAAAGTAGAAACCAAATAGAAAGGGGGAGGGCGGGCTCAATGTTGCATTGATATGATAGCCAACGAAAAAGGCTGGGAGTGATTTAGCTGACACAGCAGATACTATTTGAATAGACATTAAGGAAAATAAGGATAGTCAGGTATTTTGTAAATGTTGAACACCTCTAGGGCATGAAAAGAAAATAGAGCAGGGAATGTTTTGTTTTGTTTTGTTACTTGATAATGTCTTTTGCAGGGTTGAACTTGTTCAAGGGGAAAAAAGGACACCTCACATTCATGCACAGTTAAAGAAAATCATAGCCTAGAATTTTAAAAAAATAAGTGAATAAATGTTTAATGTTTGAAAAAATATTTACTATTGAAATGTCTAGATATGTACTTATTGTGAAAAGAGAAAACTCCAAGGGAGGTTTTTCTGGGAAACAATATTTAGGAAAGAATGCAAAATATGCAAAGCATATTCATTTGAATCCTATAATGCAGGATGAATTTGTGGGAGAAAATGCTAACTTAAAAAAGTTATGATGCATTCATTGTTCACTTAAATTATGATTAAGGGTAAAGCTGATATACTTTTTAAAAGAACCTAGCAAGCCGGGCTCAGTGGCTCAGCCTGTAATCCCACGCCTTTGGGAGGCTGAGGTGAGTGGATTGATTGAGCCCGCGGGTTCAAGACCCGCCTGGGCAGGCGAGACCTCATCTCTACAATAAATCAAAAAATTAGCCGGGCGTGGTAGTGAGCGCCTGTAGTTCCAGCTACCTGGAAGGTTGAGCGGAAGAATCGCCAGAGCCCAGCAGGTCGGGGCTGCGGTGGCCGGGAGCGGCCACTGCACTCCAGCCTGGGTGA
>NW_007001815.1:120706-167349 GCF_000164805.1 Carlito syrichta
TGCCCAGGCGGGTCTCGAACCCGCGGGCTCAGGCAATCCACTCACCCCAACCTCCCAAAGTTGCGGGATTACAGGCTGAGCCACTGAACCCAGCTGAATTTTTTTTTTTTTTAGAATAGAAAAATTTCTGCTAATACCTCAAGTTGTACTATGGGTGAAATAAGAACACCCAGGAGGTAACTTCCCTATAACAGTGATTACAAATGTAAGAAAACAAGACTTTCAAGCCTTCATTTCAGGGAGACATCACTGGGAGAAAAAAATTTGACAAAAAAGAAAAAAAAAATCTCATTTTGTAGTTACTACTGACAGTGAAAAAAAAAAATCCCTTTCCTCCATTTCTGGAGTCTGTGAAGATTCATTTTAAAATGTCTCTCGCAACAGTGATGTGACTCAGGAGAAGAGGAGGAATTGCCTATATATAAATGGCTCACTGTTTCTAGTAGGAAGGAGCACATTAACTCTTTCAGACCACTAGAATCCATTTACCAAATTACTTTTCTTTCTTTTTTTCCTTTAGTGCAACAAATTGTACTGAAGAAGTAATGCAACTCCATGAAGTGCATCATTTACTCCCATTCTGTCTTTGATGCTTATGTACAGATAAGTGCCTCGTCTATTGCCATTTGTAGACTCTCCCTTTAAGGGGAATACACTGTGAAATAGATACTCTCCAGGCTCAGTCAAGAAGAGAACATCTTGAGCCTCTATGGTACATTACGGTCAGTTATAATAGACCGGGGAGGGAAGTGAGCCTCCTGCCATAATGACTATAATATGATGACCCTGTGAACACATAGATGCATCCAAGTGTAGTACTGAAACTTTTGCAGTTTTTCTTTATCAGACAGAGTACAGCTGTAAAAATGTCCAAGAAAGACGAGATGCTTATTTTCTCCCACCATGCTGGTGAACTTAGATTCCAACATGGAAAGAGGAGGAGTCTGTTCTACCTTGTTTCTACCTTATCAAATGAATTCCACAGTATTTCCCCTTCAAGATAGAGAGGTCATCTTGTTTTTGAGAAGATTATAACTAAGTTATTAAATTTTCATCTAAGGTAGTGATAACCTCAGCTGGACTTTAGAATCACCTAAGGAAAAAAAAAATGTTGATACTTGACCTACATTAAACAACCCAGGAAACTAGCAGAGCTGACCAAATAACTTGAATGGGTCAACAAGGAGGAGGACCACATTTGCACATTTCATAAGAGTAATATATTCCCTTTATAGGCTGCAGGACCTAGTTAGTCACTAATGTCAAAGCAATTAATTAAGTGTATATAACCAATCAACACTTATTCTTACCTGCTTGTTTTTTTTCAAGAAATGTTATTAGCAACCTGAGGTCTAAACAATGGTGCAGACAATGTCTCAGCATTTCCTTTTATAGTTTGACCGGGTTATCTCTTCACACCTATCAAAGTTAAGTTCTGACTTAGTCCCAGGCAGTAACCTCCCTACTCTGGAAATTAACATGCTCTGTGTTTTGGACTTAGGAGAATAACTGCTTAAAGTCCATAATTAATATTCATGGTATCTGAGCTTCAGTGGCAAGCACCATGAAATCATGGCATATATTTGGTCAATCAGAGGAATAATGACTATAATTTTTTGAACTTCTCTTCCAATTACTGTGCTGGTTCTCTTTCATGTATAACCCCATTTAATCCTCAGATATTTTCATTTTATGTACAAGAAAACTATGTCTCAGAGAAATTTCACAAATTTACTGAGGCAACACAGTTCCTGCAAGTCCATATTTATACCCAGGACATGTCTGCCCTGGTGGCCTATACTCATCTCACCTTACCACACTGCCTCTCTCTGTGGAGAACACCGAAACTGTCTTTGTAAAAGTCATGCAGAATTTTTTTTCAAAAGCTACAGCAGCTCTCTGTAACAAGGGACAGATAACTGCAGTGATAGTCACAGAAGAACTCAGTTATGTTTGACAACAGCCCATGAAAACAAGACCTCTTAAAGGGAGATTAATGCTATCAAATCCTTTCAACTCAGACCTACACCTGCTTATACAATTGGCCTTTCACATACCAGTCAGTAAAATCCAGCCTCAGGAGAGAGAGGCACACGCAGTATTTATATTGTTGTTGAAAGTTTCACGGCCTTCAAACCACACAGGTTGGAATTGAATTTGAAAATCTGTCTCTTGATTTCTTTTGAGGAATCACTAATCTTCCAAAGGATGCTGTGCTTGCTCCGCACGAATGGTTTGGCTCGAGAAAGTGGTTATACTGTGGTCACTAAAAGAGGCTAAGTTGTTTTCTTCTTTATTTAGAGCAAAAAAATTGCTTGCTGTATTGAAACTGTTTAAAATCAATATCAGAGCAAATAGAATATTTCCTTAATCTTTAAAACAATATAAGAAAAGCCTGCCCTTATTACTTTGACTTCTAAAAGAACATACACAATTTAAGAAGATGACTAAATAAAAGACTGAATTAAACAATTTCTTGATCCAGTAGACCTTGGTCAGGAACAAATGACCATAATGGCTTCAGTATTATTTCTCAACAAAGTGGAGGTAAACTATAGCATTGGCAATACTATTGCTGAGGTGTTAAGCCAGTCACTGCTTTCCCAAGTTGAGAAAGAACAATCTATTTCTGCATTGTGTTCTACAATATCTCAATTTCTTTCTAAAAAGTTAAATTTAAATTTATTAATTAATTGATTTTGAGACATCGCCACTATATCTAATCAGGCTGGTCTCAAACACTTGGCCTCAAGTGATCCTTCTGCCTCAGCCTCTTAAGGAGCTGGGATTACCAGTCACCACACCTGGTCTCAATCCCTAAAGAGTTAAAATGTTGTACTTGTTTTTATTTTTTTATTTTTTTTATTTTTATTTTTATTTTTTTTTGAGGTGGAATCTCACTCTGTCGCCCAGATTGGAGTGCAGTGGCCGCTCCCGGCCACCGCAGCCTCAACCCGCTGGGCTCCGGCGATCCTTTCGCCTCAGCCTTCCGAGTAGCTGAAATTACAGGCGCACGCTACCACGCCCGGCTGATTTTTTGATTTATTGTAGAGATGAGGTCTCGCTGCCCAGGCGGGTCTCGAACCCGCGGGCTCAGGCAATCCACTCACCCCAGCCTCCCAAAGGCGCGGGATTACAGGCTGAGCCACCGAGCCCGGTTTGTACTTGTTTTTAAAAGTGAATACCAGATATTATTTTAATTAAGTTTATATTGCCTAATGCTTTCTTCTTCTGAAAGCTGGTACAAATACTAGGGTTAACTAATTCCTAAAATGCCTAAGTGAATGCTATTGGAAGTTGAAGAACCATGTAATGAGTCCATTTAACATCTTTTTTGTTATCTTGTTTTTATAATAGGCAACGATGCCTTTTGCTGTATGATAGAGGTAGCTTAAAGTACTTCCCAAAGTGGCAGAGTTGCAAGAAAAATCCTATTGCCAAAAGCCAGTTTCTTAGCAACAGCACCCTCTCAATGTGTCACAAAGTCTGAAGCCCTTTGGCCCCTCAAAGGAAGTTCCTTAGGTGTCTTTTACACATTGAATGCTTTGTGATAGTTGAGGCCTGCTGGCTGTCAACTCCGTCCCTTAAGGGAACTTGACAGATCTTAAAAAAAATCAATTTTAAGCTCACATGCCCCAGTGGGTGCCAAAGCCACTTCAGAGAGCCTGAAAGATGGCTGAGTCGACAGGATTTGACTTCTAGAGGTAGAAAGGTGACAAACTCTATCATGAGAAAGGGGCAGCTCAGGGCCTCAGAGGCCTAACCTGCTCCCAGGATCTGGGGCCTAGTGTTGTATTGAACCTATTTATCTCTTTCATGGGCCTAAGGTACCACAGGGAAAGAAAAGTTGTTCAAAAAATGCTGGCAGAATTCAGGGGTGTAAATGATGAATTACTTTTCATCAGCTGAAAGGAAACATACTCCGGAACAATACTGAAAGGGAGCAGGAGCGGCTGACCCCTGCTTCAGAGCAGCCAATATCTTCATTCAAGAAGACAACCATGAAATTACACAGAAAATGGGATTGTCATGAACAGCCCCTTGAAATCTCAGTATACAGTCATTACTGCATGGGAAAAAGCCTTCATCCACACATCATAACTTGTAACAGACAAGGAGGGGGAAAAGAACAGAGAAAAAAGAAGGCCTTGGAGTTACCAGTAGAAATGTAGAAAATATTTGTTGATTCAAACTTTCCCCTATAGCTTCCCAATACTTTTGCATAGTTTTAACGGTATATTAACTTTATGCTCAGTGGAGGGGTTTTTTTTTTTTTTTAATGAGCTATTTTGGGAGAGTTTGTATAAATTTTAGATAAGTGGCAAGGGGAGAGAGGACTATCTTTATATTCATAAGGTCTTCACCCCATAATACGATAATAAAATGTGCCCGTATAATATGTCCTCAAATTATTGCTTCACTAATATTCCAAAAGTCAGTATTATATATTACTTAACTAGTATAGAGCTTACTTAAATTCTTTATTTAACTGTCACACTTGGAAGATCAACTGATTTTTAGGTCTATGTTGGAAAAGTTTGAGTCAGAATATAGAAGAGGAAAGTCAGAACATAGAATTTTTTAATAGGGTAACTAGAATATAAAATATTGGGGATTCAAAAAAATTAAAATAAAAATATTACAGTTATGTGTTTGCTTTGTCATTTTGGCTACTTTCTCTACTGAGTTTAATTACGTTTGCTCTAGGCTTTTTTTTTTTTTTCTCTTAAAGGATTACTCATTACACCATTTTCTTTCTCTATGTTCTGGTGGTTCAAATGACTAACAATCATGAAAGCCTAAATTACAGATTTTGTCACAAATCCAGGTGCAGACAAATTGGAAACTTTGACCAATTTGTGAGGTACATTTCTTTCTGTAAGCAAGATGCATTTTACCACAGGTGACAGAAGAAAGCAGAGTAGGAAGTGCCTACTTGGGTCAACCAAAACCTTGGCAATGTCTTGTTTATCTGTTTGGGCTTTTGGGGTGTTTTCCATTGCCACTTACCTGTTTACACTGTTTTCCCCATCTATCTTAAAAAAGCAAAAATAAACAAAATAAAACAAAGCAAGTTGCATTGATTGAGTTTACCTTATTTTGCCTGCCTATTGTTAATGCTCTTAAATTGAACAATGTAGAACATAAAACCAATGGAAAAGAATTCATTCTCCAGCACAGCACTAGAGACATGAAAGTCACTTCCCTAAAAGAGCATTTCTCACATTGCATTCTTTGGTATCTAACAAGGTATAAAAGATGAATATATCATGCAAAAACTCTCTTGTGGGTTATTGGCTTGGGAAATGCTGCTCTTGTGTAATTAAAGGGCTGAGTACAATACGCCTAAAAAATTCCCATTCAAGGGTGCAAGATACAAGCCAGCTCCTAAAGAGTGAAGGAAATGTCATACACCAGAAGCCAGGCTTTGTACCAAACCACAGATTATCCAGAGAATACATATATAAGTAGAATGACAACGTGATTATACTTAACCTTAAAAGTTAGCCATGGTGAACACAGCGGCTGACAAAATACAACTATATTCGAATGGTGATAGTTTTCAAAGCCCAAGGCTTTGGCAACTATTTCTATTATTTCAGTAAGTACAATTTACCCAAGATGTTATAAAGGGTGTATAGAAAACCAGAATTTCTGCCCCAATGGTAAGATAATTTCTTAATGTAATTTCAAAGAGTTGAATACCTAATTTTTAAGGATGATGAGACCACGGGACCAACCATCCACTTTTCCAGCTTATTTGTTAACTCTAGGTAAAGACAGTAGCTTTGCCCCTCTGTCCTTACTCTTGTTTTATGTTTCACTAAACAGTCTTTACAATGTGTCATATGGAACACATTTACAGAGCTGGCATTAGGAACTTGAGAAAAGAAAAAAGTATAATAGCTTAATTTGACTAAACTATCATTTTCAAAGGTTAGATTAAACCAAATAGTCACATATTGATAAACAGAATTGTCCTTTTCATAGGCTCTGTGGGAATTCAATAAAACATTTCCTAATATTTTGTATGTGTATGCAAGCATATGTATGTTCGTTATAATTTCAAAGTCACCCTTCTTCCTTGCCTCTATTTTATTCTTCTATATGTTTACTATATATGTTGAATTTCTATCCCACATAGCAAAATATGTACTATTCCAAGGATATTTGGGGTATTCATAAATAGTTATCATGTTATTCATTGTGTTAGCATGATATTTTTCAGTAGTATTCAATAATTGTTTTGATTATGAAATAATGTTAATATCT
This sequence comes from Carlito syrichta, assembly GCF_000164805.1. Classification (NCBI taxonomy): domain Eukaryota; kingdom Metazoa; phylum Chordata; class Mammalia; order Primates; family Tarsiidae; genus Carlito; species Carlito syrichta. The sequence continues at coordinate 126,980 of NW_007001815.1, forward strand.
TTTATTAAAAGACTGCAGTTCATAAGTAGAAGAGTTTGCCCCCTTTCTCCCTAAAAAGATTAAGTCTAGAATTCATTCTCAATTTTTCTTTTGTCATCTTTAGAGTTCCATATATTCAAATAGATGATTAATTGTTACTTATTTAAGCCAATGAAAGCAAAAGTAGATTAGAACTGTGCTCCAATGAGGAAAATATGATTATTAAATAAATAATATTCTCCAGAAGTAGATAGATATTCTAATTAACATAAGGCTTTGCTGAAATTTAGTTAGTTTTAACATTTGGCTTTCAGCCTTCTTCTAATTATTTTTATTTTAAAAAAATCAGGTTAGAGGAACCAAAATAAAGTTCTTTGGCAAATAGGAATCCTGTTTACTTTCCAACTCTGAACTCAGCAGGTTAAGTAATTGGGCTACAGAAAAGTTCCTCCATTTCTATTTCCAGCTGGTGATACACAAAAGGCAGGAAGTTATCTCATTAATGGGGCACCAGCTTTATGCAAATTATAGTAACAAAAAGGCTTCCCTTCATACTTTTTCATAAATTACCTAATAAAGTGGGAATAAATGGCCATATTCAAGAGCCTTTGTTGTATTTTTAGCACAAGACTCTTTCTGTTACTGCAAATATGACTAAATGTGCCTTGTTCAAAAGGGGTGTTTATGAAATAAGGCCACTCAAAAGCTTTTATTCCTTAACAGCCTTCAGTTACTTTTATGGCACAAAATTAACATAATTAGTCACAGAGAATAGATGACATAAGCAGCGTGCCATGCACAAAAGGGGGAAGCAGTATCTAAGGAAGGTATTTTGAGAGATCAAAAATTTTCAAAGTGCTTAATACTAGAAGGTCCTTTTTATTTGTGCACAGCCTTAAGATACTTTTTTTTTTTTAACTCCGTGAAATTCACATAATGAGATGCAGTAGACAGATGACATTAGCGATGTGCCATTAGAAAGAGGTCAGTTTCCTCTGAAAGATAGTCACTGTTCCTGCTCGTCATTAATTTGCAGCTTCAAAGCACTGAGCATATGATAGCCTGGCATGTTAAGCAAGTTGCAGTTATCTTTAAATAACCATTTTTTCCAGTTATTAGAAGCTAAAGTTTTTAAACTACCGACTGAAAGCAGTATTAAAGCACACAGCAGTGCAAGGGGGGAAAAAAGGAAAAGAAAGAAAAGCTGCAAGAAGATTAGGGAAAAAAATCAAATATATATTTTTAAATGAAGTTGCTGTGGTATTCCCTTGGGGTGGTCTGCTCTAAGTTCAATGCCAGAATTTGGGGGGTAGTAATGGGCCTCAAAGATTTGAGTTCCAGCTAGTAAATGAAACAAGTGGGGATTTTTTGTTTCTGAGTTCGTATTATGGCACATGTTACATGGTTAAAAGCAAATTGTATGGTTATTTATAATTCCGCTGAGGGAAAACAATGTTGTTCTGATGCCTAAGGGCTCTATGTTGTAGGAGAGTAAAAAGGGTTAAGAACACTTGGGTTTCTGTTACGTGGGAACTACTCAAATAAAAATGCATTGAGAAATATATCAGATTATCTCATTTTAAAGAGAAGATCAATGAGATTTCTCTGGTTTGGTTTGTGAATAAATCACAGAAGAGAAGACAGAAAAGTAAAGAATTAAGACTGCATTCATCTCATCTGAGTTCAAATCTATTATTACAAGTCTCTTCTGTTTAATTTATTTTAAATAATTCATTTTTGCATAGGAATACATGAATATGGTACAAAATTCATAGCATTCACAAAGACTTACAGACTCTAACATTTCAAATTCCCTTTGAGTTTATTTTTCACTTTGGAAATCGTAGAAGCATTACATAGAGTTTAGCTATTTTAAAAACTTCCTGATTTATAACTTCATCTTCTACAACTCAAAATAAAATCCAGTCACCAAAATTTCTGATGAGCACATGGTGACTGATTTTTCTGCAGTGTTTTTAGTCTGTGTGTTAACCGGGTGTCCAGATCAAATAGAACTGGATGCGTAGGTATTGGCAAGAAAATGACAAGCAACATTGACTGTTAAAACAAGTAAGATACATGTTTTTAGAATAAGTAGGAGCAAAAAAAAAGTTGACTGTTAAATGATGTTTTTACATCTGCAGTGATACTTTATTATTAGAAGAGTTACTTTTAAAAGCTCAGATTGCTGGAATTGCAAAGTATCTGAATTACCAGGGCCTGCACAGGTTAGAAGATTACCCAGGGCAACATTCCATGATGAGGAGAGGAAGCAGAGCCACAGCTCTTGCTGATGCTGGAGATTTTGTGGAACTCAGACAGTGAATGGCAGAGTGAACCAGCAAAGCAATGAATTAAGGAAGATTAACACAAAACGCAACTATTTCTTCCTAAAATTTTGTTTTTGACTAACTTCTGACATTGTCTCATTACCTTTTGTTTGGTTATTAGAACTCTCCTTTCTTTTTCATGTGGTGCATTTTTTCCAAATAATTTTGTTTTTTCTCTCTTAGCATCTTGCAGATGCCATATTAGTACTAGAGAAACATAAAGGGCTCAAGTAGCTTATAACCCAGGAAGCACATATCAAAGGATCCATGGAGAGGAGTTTGATGCTGCCATAAGAGAGGAGCCCTGAGGGGTCACTTCTATCTTGCTGCATCAGAAAAGGTATCCTTGAAAAGTAACTAGGAGTTTATCAAAGTAATGAAACTGAGAAGCACATTCAAACAACGGGAGGATGGAAAGCTTGCAGGGTAAGGTTTGGCCCACCACTGATGAGGCTGGAGGCTTAGGCAGGAGGAGGGATCTGGGATATACCAGCACAGGAGTTTTGTAAGTAACAGTGATTGACAGTAAAACAAAATACAGAATTTTGACTGTATTATTAAAACAACAATAAGAACATCAACGACAGCTTTTTATACACACCCGGGATAACTTGGACCACCTCTAAGTGTCATTTTGCATTTGGAGTGTCACTAACAGTAACTGTGTCTGCCTTTTTTCAGTGCCTACTGTGTGCTGGAAACTGTAATTACCATTTAGCTTAGATTATCTCTTTAACTATCTCAATAATTCTATGAAGCTGATATTTTTATCCTTGTTTTCCAGGTGAGAAAACTGAAGTCCAGACAGATTAGTTGACTTGCCCACCATCCCACAGTTTAGAAGATAAAAGTTGGATTCATACCCAGTTCTGTGAATTCTAACAACCATGGCCTTTCTGTGATACTATACATAGAAATTTTATATTTCAGTAATAACAGATTAAATTCATCCTCTTCTACTAACTTCTAAGGCATACTCTCAAGGATCTATGTATAAATGAAAAGAAAGGATGCTTGGATAATATAATATTAGAAATTTCAGAGGCTCATTTATTAATAGTTATCAAATTTAGCCTTTCAGTGGGTTAAAAAGCTATATACATTTGTCAATACAGTTGGTGACACCGATTTTTCTTTAAGATCTCAAGATGTAAAATAATAGGGAAGGCATACAAATGGAAAAAATAAACAAAACCAATCAGACACCCCACAAAATACGTATCTATAATGCAGAGTAATAGAGGAAAAATTCTCATTGCCTTCAAATGCTATAATTGCCTTTTTGTCACTGTTTCTTTTCATGAAAAATGCTGTAGAATAATTATATGTGTTTAGCTATATAAAAGAAGCAATGATGGCTAATACTATATTTTTTTCCTTAGAAAATGGATTTCATCTGCTTTTATTAAGGAGAATAGTTATAGGAGAATGAGATACTTATTAATCTAGCTGGTCTAGGTAAGGTCTAGTTCACTTTAATTAAAAACCTGATTTCTGAGGAATTGCATGTATACAGATGCACTGAAAGCACCTTACATTTTATATTTAACCTTTATTTTAATCTTGAAGCTTTCTATATTGTTATTTTAAGTACATGTTAATAATATGCAAGCTGATGCTTTGAAAATTCTCTGAGATGTGGTTAATGAAGAGAAACTGCACCATAAATTGCATCTAAAATATGCAATCCATGCAGATGTAATTTTTCTTGAACTACAGTATTTTGCAATAAACATTTTTTAGCTTGTTTGGATTTATTCTCAATTGTTTACAAAAAGTATCATCAGACACTACTGCTTGAAACAACTACATATAGTAACAGGCAATCTTCTTGTTTTAATAAGATCCTTTGGATAAAAATAGATTTCAGATCTATCTTGTACGAAGAGAATGCAAATACTGATAAAACTGCACACTAGTGTTTTTCATAATTTAAAGTGTGTCACATGGTATGATGCACTTTCTCACTTTCCCCTGAGGTCTGCCAGAGGAAGTATAGTGGCTATGCCAGTTTATGATCAATAGAGACAGAATGTTCTACAAGGTATTCTGGGAACTGTAGTTAACCAAGATCATTTTTCTTTCAAATGCATTTGTTAAAACAATGCCCAAAAGAGACATGATATTCTAGTGACTGTCAGAGTTTCTGTGATAAACCCTGCATTTTTTAGAGGGTTGTAACTGGCAATTTGGCTATTTCTAAATGGCACCATCTGTAGTGTGGCCTGCAGGTTTGCACAAACTGAGATGCTGTTGCTGTCCAGGAAAGTATATCTTTTAAAGATCATGTAAACTTGGTTAAGAAAGACATAAAGATAGTTGGTCTTTTCATTGATTTTCATTTCAAGCTGAATTATCAAACATAGAGAAGATGTATTCCAAATGGATGGGAAAGATTGTGACCAGTTTATCTCATAATGGATTATTTTACACCTCTGCTAAATTTTACTCTCCAAATTATGTTATCATTATCTGAGATTAGGTGGGTAAGTTACCAGGGAGGAAATAAGAAAACACTATGATTCTATCTTTTGCTAGGAAAAAAAAAAAAAGAATTATTTGGATCTCAGGTCATCCTAGGAGGCAGAAACGAAAGTCCTATGAGAGGGAGGCATGTATGGTAAATTCATGAAATAGGACCCGGGCCATCTGGGGAGCAGTGCCCAGTTGACATGAGTAGCAAGCATACAGCCCTAGCAGATAGCTGCCATACCCATGTGAAGAGCAGCTCTATCTTTCCGAGAAATTATAGAATAGGAATTTTTTTAATAATATAAAATGTCTTAATTTTTAAATGTTGGCAACATATTCAAATTTATAACAAATATGAGCCTGTGAAAATCAAATAAAACCTTTTCTAAATGATTTTTGGTCAATTCACCTCACTTTGAAACCGTGTTCTAATTTTGCATGTTCACACCAGTAAAGTTGCAATGCCTTCTTCATACAGGCCTAAAAAGCTGAATGGTAAAAAGTTTGAGGAAAATCAAACCAGATATTTTTGAGTTAATCTGTTTCTATGTTTCAAAGGAATTGACTAATTTTAGTATATATATTTCTAAATTTTTAATTTTAAATATGTAGGGTACAATTCAGGGTTATGCATAGAAATGTTCATTACGCAGTTACCCTTGTTGATGAGGTGTACCCTGCCCTGCCCCTGGCAGTTTCCCACTACTGCCAATCCCTTTCTTATAGTATTATGATAGTTCAAGTTCCACTTATGAGTGAGAATATGTCATATGTGGTTCTTTGTTTCTGTGACAGATCATTCAGTATTATAGCCTCTAAGTCCATCCAAATTGCTGCAAAGTTCATAATTTTGTCCTTTATGACTGCATAATAACTTTCACTTAACTCTTAAGGTTTTTTTTGAATGTACATGTCTATAATTTACATTGTAATGAATTCATAGGCAATAAACACTTTTTTAATTTGCGATTTTGTTTCATTTTGTTTTTCAAAGCGGGCCAAAATTCATATATTAGAAATCATCATGGAAGAATTAAAATAATTATTAATAAAACCAAATGGCAAAATAATAAAATAATATAATTTAGTTGTGGAAAAGTTATTTTATTGGCACCCCCATCTAGAAATTAAACTAAATAAAGTGATACTTGGTAAAATTTTGCCTTGAAAAGATGATATTCTTTGATAACAGAGTCTGTCAAGTACTTTCCTGTACCTTAACTTTTTATAAGAATTAGTATAGAATAAAATGGGATTGAAGGAAAGCAGTTACAGTGGGAGAACCATGCAGTTTTGGAAAAGACACCAAAATAATGAGAAAATTTTGTTTTTTTCCTAAGAGAAAACATATGCATGTGTTCTGATATGTAGTATTCCATTTTATATATTTAAAAAAGGAAAAAAGATAAATACCTATCCAAGAGTATTATTTTGACTATATGTGCCAAAATCAATGCATTGGATATTTATCATTCATGTAAGGATTGCTCTTATTTTGAATGTATTTAAGTTCTACTTATATTTCCCCAAATTTTGCATATGCTATTTGAAAGAAATGTGCCATGCTAGCATACCAGATGACAAATTATCTGATAGGAATCAGTTTCTATCTTAAAATCATTGGATATTTTAAAAATTCCTTATCTGGCCCATTAATAAATGCCTGTTGCCTTAATTTGTTTCTTTTAAATGTCTGGTGATAGCTGAAAAGAAAAACGAAAAGTACATGTGCTCTTCACTGAGGCAGAAAGAACTCTAATCGTAAAGTTTCCGACCAGAACAGGGTCACCTACACTGAAATTTTCTGTAAACAAATAAGTGCTGAGGAAGCAGATTGACTTCCTTAGTGCATTTTTCCCCCAGTAAAATCAGTTTGAGATAAATTGCAAAATAAATAAATGTCAAATAACAATTCCCATGCTAGTATTTGAACTGAATTTAATGATTATTATGAAGACAAAGCTCTGATAGGTCTCTGTGAAGAATGCTAAAAGGGGAAAATCTGGAATGATTTTTGCTTAGAACCATTTTAACAAATGAATATATTTCTTAAATTGCCATATCAACTGGCCCTGCTATCTAATTATGGCTGGTAAACAGTTAATCTGTATGGCTAGAGAAGAACTATTCCAACGCCTAGGTCATTAATTTTGGTTGACATTTCCCCCACATTCAGTTAATAAACCCTAAAAGCACTTCACTCATTCAATATTCTTGGTTTTCATTTTTTAACTAGTTGAGAATATAACAAAAAGTTGTACTGCTCCATATTAGATGTTCTCTGATTACTTTACTCAGTCTTAACGGTCATGTTGACCATTGATGCTTTAACCATTTTCCATGCTAAAATTATCATGGTTGCTTCATAGCGTAAACATTTAAGACAATCACTCATTTCAAAATTATTTCTTCAGAAAAAGAAATCACTAAAATGTCTATCCTGGGTCCAACACAGTGGAATGGTTTTAGGGGCATATGATTCTCTAACCCCACTTGGCTTATTTTGAAAGAATATTCCTATGTGCTGTACTTATCAACACATCTAGCAGATAGTACTGTTAAAGTTGTCAAGGAGAAAAAATCTGGAACTCACTGATTATCAAAAAGAACTATAGAAAAATAATGTGTAGGAGAATTTATGGAGAATAAGTACACTTTTGATGTTCTGAAGCTTCATTTGGTATTAACTTTGTCCTTTAGAGAGCTATGTACCTGGCAGCAATACATTGGCTTCCTAGTAGATACGCTTGTGTAGATATTCTTTCCTATTATTTGGAGAAAATCTTCAAAAGGTTGTTATAAAACTTGGAGCTGTTTTTGCTATCAACTATGTCTCATACAGTCATCGCTGTTTAAGAGTCAGGAAAAATTTTCTCTTTGCCTGGGAGATACAGTTGTATCTTACCTAACCAATACTGATTGCATTTTTTTTTAATTGGCTACCAAAATCAGAGCCATATCTGGGGACCACTTTTAGGATACGTATAAGGCTTCATGACTCTTCTCTTCCTCAGTCTTACAGCTGGCAACAACTCTCTCCATTAAATTTTGCATTAATTCCTTCAGCTAGTCTTAAGGTATTTATCTGCCTGTATTGCCTCTTTGTAGGCTGCTCGGAATCCTGATGTGAACACTGTGGAGTTATGAAAATTAGTCCACAAAGCTTTTTCCTTTTGCCATATCACTATATGGAGAATATGGATTAAGCAAAGAATCATCCAAAAACCTTTAGAAAGACCAGATTTTTAAAAAGATAGTCCAATGTGCTTTTCATTTGTTAATTAGCCCTTCTCATAATTTCATAAAGTAACAAAAATAACCCCTAATTCAAGCAAAGAAGACAGTTTTATACTCATAATCTAATCTATCATATGGAAAACATTCAAACAAGTAAATTGTGTGGTCCTATTTTTGTATTTCATATAGTACCTTATGCACTATGGCAAATAAGTGCTTAATTGTGTACTCTTTGTGGGGGGTGAGCATAGATAGCGATCTTTTTAAAATGCTTGGTAGATCATTCCAGCAAAATATCCCAGCCTTTCACATTAAGGGTGTCCAGAAACTGTCCACATTATCTTCTGCATCTCTTTCCCAACTGTTCTCATGTATTATTGTCACCTAAAAGTGGAACCTCAAACAAACCTCTAATTTTTCCCATTTTTCTTTATATATCCAACCAATTAATTGCATTGATTCTAAGAGTCCAAAGTCAAAGATTTTCTCCTTTTGTTTTTTGTATGACACGTTGCTCTAGGCCATCACAATATTTGCACGCTCTAAAAAATTAACATTTTTTGCTTTGTACTTAAAAAAAGAAGGAGTGGGCAGCTGGTTAATGCTATAGAGGAATATTCTTGGAACTGGGAGAAGAAAAATTAGGACTCATTCTGGCAGGACCTGAGGCAATAGCAAGGACCAGTCCTTCTTTCAGGTTTACTCTCTTGTTTGTTCTCTCTTAACTGGTGTCCACACTTTATTACTATAACATTACTCATAAGGCTCAAAAATATTTCACCATGGCATTGAGCATGTATGACTTTTTAGCTAAGCATTATACAAATTTTCTCTAGGTCTCTTAGTTAAAATTTCCAAGAAAAGAAATTTAATTGAAAAGGTTACATATTCTAAGTTCCTGGCCAGACTATAGTTATCCCCTAAAAGTGACAGATCCAAAGAATATTCATCTTTTTTGAAGCAATAATGTCATGGTTGGGTAGACCCAAGTCAACAAATTTTGTGAGTGAAGATAAGGATGCTTGAAAAGGACAGTAGGGAATAATAGACAACTCTAATCTGAATATAATATATTTTTATATTTATATGCACAATGTTAGTCAACTCCATATTTTGCTCGCTGTAGGCCAATCTAGAACCTTCTAAACAGAAGCTTGAGCAAAGATTTTCCCATATTTTGATTTTTTGACTTATTTCATTTCCTTAATAAATACTGACTTTGTTGCAGTAATAAGCAGTACCAACATTTCAATGGCTTTTTAACAACATGTGACTTTTAACTGACACATATTTTTTGCTCACTTGACATGTGATGGTTGGCTGATACTCTATGTGTGTTCTTAAATGAGACATAGGCTTAAGTAGTGGTCATTCTTTGTGATATAATATACTTATGACAGAAGGAAAAGAACAGGCACTCTGGCAGACAAGGGTGCTGTCTCTCAAAGCTTCTGCCAGATGTGTGCATGCTATTTCCTTCCATTCATGTTACATTGCCAAACTGTATTATGTGCCCGAACCTAACAGTACTGTACCTGAATGCGTACTGCTTACATTGACAGTGTGCAGGAGTCACCTCCTGGTGGATGAAAGTGTCTATTCCCTTCACAGGACAGAGTGGGAACAAAAAACTGGGGATAATAATACAACCTATCACAAACCACTACAGTGGCTTATAATGTACCCTAACAAAGTTTAACTCTGTATAGCTGTGGTTTCCAAAATATCCTGAGCTCTGAGGCTCTTTGGACCATGCTGTGGTAATGCCAACAGAAATTGAGAAGGGTAAGGTTCTGTGCCCCCTCCTTCCATGGTCACTCTGCTTTTATCTGTTTTATATATCAGAGTCTTATGCAAAATTTATTTTGGAAAAGCAATTAATAGACTTCTTCACTTTTAGAGGAATATTTAAAACTACTTTCTTTGCTTGACAGTCGCAATCTTCTCTCACATGACGCCAATCTGTTCTTTTTTTAAATTTGCTGCCTTTATTCTTTTCCATACACTTTATACCTCCACCTAAACTAACTGTTTCTAATTTCTTTGCCACATCACCTTTTTGTCACTCCTTGAATTTCTTCAAATATTTTTACACAAACCATCCTGCTCTTTTAACTAAACACTTTTATTTCTCATTCAACATTTGGCAAATTCTATCTGTTTGCTAGGATTGCCATAACTGGGTGGTTTGAACAACAGAATTTTTTTTTCTCACAATTATGGAGACAGAAGTCTCAGATCAAGGTGTCCACAGGGTTGCTTTCTTCTAAAGTCTCTCTCCTTCATCATGTAGATGATCATCTTCCTCTAGTGTCTTCAGGTGGTTATCTTTCAGTATATGTCTGTGTCTTAATCTCCTCTCTACATAAAGACCCCAATCATATTGGATAAGTCCCACTCATATGATCTTATTTTACCTTAATCATCTCTTTAAATGTCATATCTCCAATTATAGTCAAATGCTGAAGTACTAGAGGTTAGGGCTTGAACATATGAATTGGGGAAGGGGTACAATTCAGCCCTATAACACTATCTTTCAATTTTAGGTAAAAATACTCACTCAACTCTTATTGAAATAAATTTTACAAATATATTAGATTTATTATGTCTATTGCATACAATAGAAGAAAGGCATATTTTTAATATCTTTTAATAGTACATCTATTTGCCTCAGTTAAGCAGGTAATTTTCATCCGTCATATAAAATTAAACTCCACATGATTGAACTCCTGTCTCTCTTTTAGTTTAATTATCATATTACTGAAGAGGCCTTTCCTGGTCACAAGCTACAAAGCTTACCTACGTGCTCTTACACTCTACCTCACTTACACAAAAGTCTCTTCTATTTTTGTTGTTGAATTTTACTTTTTAAAAAAATTTCTCCCTCACTCTATTTCAAGTTTCATCAGCTCAAGGAACTTGTTTGTCTTGTACATCAACCATTGAATCATTTGTACTAATCTGATCTTGGGTCCATTGTAGTGAGTCATTGACTATTTCTTAGCAAAATAAATGGAGGAGAAGTAGTGTCAGATATCAAAAAGTGAGAAAGTAGGCAAATAAGTAAAAAAATCATGCTGTCAAACAATTCTGCAAAGCCAGTAATTCAGTATTTCCCAGTAAATCCTAATTATCAATGTAATGTAAAACAATATTTTGGGAAACGATAACATTTTTTCGGAATGGCATTGAACAATCAATAAGCTAGTGGGGAGGTGATTATAATAAGATGATGAGGAATAAATTACCATTATCTTCTGCAAACATTTTCACATCCCGGGAAGAAAATAAGAATAATATACATTGAATATACTTTGAATACATTGACTGTACTATCAAGATATAGCAGCAATTAAATATATATATATATATTTTTGAGTTGGAGTCTCACTCAGACTGGAGTGCAGTGGCCGTTCCTGGCCACCGCAGACTCGACCTGCTGGGCTCCGGCGATGCTTCTGCCTCAGCCTTTCTAGTAGCTGGAACTACAGGCGCGCGCTACCACGCCCAGCTGATTTTTTGATTTATTGTAGAGATGTGGTCTCGCCAAGTTGCCCAGGCAGGTCTCGAACCCGTGGGCTCAGGGAATCCACTCACCTCAGCCTCCCAAAGCGCTGGGATTACAGGCTGAGCCACCGAGCCCAGCTAGCAATTAAATATTAGAGAATTATTTTCTGTCTTTAAAATTTAGCAAATTGACCCCCCCAAAATTTTTCTTGACCACAACGACAATATATAAGCATATTATTGCTAGATTTCATTAAATTTTTCTTTCTATCTCTAATTACACATGCAGATGGTAAGTTGTCCATTTTGGAATTCTAACAAATAAGTTATCAAAGTAAAGTTTTGAGAAGAAAATCCATGCTTTTAATTCCATATCCTTTTCATGAATCTAGCTCATTGATGCAAAATATTAAACTATTGAACAAGAAAATAGATTATATGCAAGAGGTAGTTTCTTTAGGGGTAGGAAATTTGTAGGAATGAAGACTACATTATCTGAAGATAAAATTCAAAATAACCACTGAGGAAATAGCAAGAATATTTAATTCTTTCCCAAAGAAAATAATTTAATGCTAATCCAAAAGCTAATGAGAGTTAATTGTGGAATAAAAATTTAAAATTTTTAAAATAAAAATTTTAAAAAGCCTGGTGTACATATAACTTCTTTTTTTGTTTTTTGTTTAATTAAAGTAGCTGATGAAATCAGAGGGGATTTGTATATATCTTTATATTCTACTTCAGATATTTTTTATTGAAATAATTTTTCATAAAATGTGTATGAATTTTTTTGAATTACCTCATTGACACAAACCTCTTTTTTTCTTATGAGTGTAAAAAATATATTTCCATTAAAAACAAAACTGAACACAGCAGCAGGTGAAAGACAAGGACATTTATGTGTGTGTGTGTGTGTGTGTGTGTGTGTGTGTGTGTGTGTGTATTCTTGAAATAACAAATATACATATACACAAAGGATGCCAAAAAATGTATACACATTTTAAGAAAGCAAAAACTATATTAAAATTGTAGTACTCAATATATACCATAACAAAAGATGAATACAAGTCAAGTTTGAGTTCTGCAATTACAAAAGGTGCTCAAAGTGATTACCATCAGCCTCCAGATACTTCTGATTATGGCAAACTAAAAGTAATACATAGATAATATCTTTTAAAATGTGTATCATTTTTTTGGTGCCCTCAGTGTGTGTGTGTGTGTGTGTGTACATATGTGTGTGTGTGTATGTGTACGTGTGTGTGTGTATGTGTGTGTGTACATATGTGTGTGTGTGTATGTGTACGTGTGTGTGTGTGTGTGTGTGTGTGTGTGTATCTATATATATCTGGTATTGGTTTCTGTTAAGTATCTTCTGCTCTCCTTTTGCTGTTTACTTGCTTCTATTTTATATACTAAGGTAATAAAATTAATGTTATATTATCAGAAAGCAAGCAAAATTACTTAACTAAATTTAATATTAAAGTTGTAGTAAAGTCACTATAATTATTTTTTTCTATGGTCTTATTTGGCACTGTTCAAAATGATTTAGAAGCATTTCCAGTTTTATGTACAGTATATGCCAGTAGGTGGTGGTAGTATTTTCTACAAGCACTACAATGCTATTTTCATTAGTAAATAACCCAAAAAAATAGAGATAATTTTCAGATCTTCAGTAATTCTTAGAGCAATATGGAGACTTCAGAGATAATCTTTCCCAAGTTGTATTTCCAGACTCTGCTTATAAGCGAAACTAGACACTAAGCATTTTAATCAGAGGTTTGGGGGAAAGAGAGGAAAACCTCTAACAAGTTTGAGGGGATATGGATTTAATTCCACAGCACTGACCATTCATTTTTCTTTTCTAACAGATGCCAGTCATTAAAATTGGAAAATTGAAATTGAAGATAAAAGGTGAGATATGCATATCCAGCTAGTGGGTGATTTTAACCAGATTTTCTCCTCCATCATGGCTCATTTGCATCGTGAATACCCTGAAAAAGACAGCTTTTGTGGACTCTGCTGTTTGTTGCTCCTACAATGTAATGCTATTCAAAGAGTCTGATTGTGTATTCAGATATCACATACATATTGCCCTAGGTCTGGGATTTCCTGTTTCTGTAAATGATAAAGATTTTTTTCCTATTTAATGTACAATTCCCCCATTGTGTCTTCATATGTGAAAGGGGACCTCTGTGGGATAGCCACAAGTAGGAGAAGAGACAGAGAGAGGAGGGGATGTGGTATGGCAGATAATAGACGTACATTTAGTAAATGAGAGAAAGGAGGTGAACATTAGAGATTGTCCCAGAAAAGAGCCAACTTCCACTTCAGATGGGATGGTTTGGAAAGTAGTCTAGGATTTAAGGCCTTCTGAACTGCATTTTTTAAAGTGTTTTCCTGACCTTAATTTAATCCAACTTTCGGGAATCTAAAATACCCGTTCCAATTCTTCCTCAAATATTATTTTTAGAAATCAGAAGCTGGAAGAATGCACAGAGACATGCTTCACGTTTAGAAAGCCAGGAACTCTTTATATTTCTACATAAAGGTAGGAGAAGAATAGTTAAGAACCATTTTACACCCGAAGCCTGCTCCTTGGGCTGGCATCTTCAGCATCAACTGGGTACTTGTCAGAATTGCAGAATCTCATTCCTTGTCTTCCCCAGATGTACTGAATCAAAATCAACATTTTACAAGATCCCCTGGGGATTTATATTTTTGTCAAAGTTTGAGAAGCACTGATTTAGAAGACTCTGAGTTAACAAAACCTACTTATTCTTTTCTTAGAGCTGGGAAAACAACACTGACTGGTTGATTTTTATATCTCACACATAGTCTCAATAGAACAGCTCATCTAGACCATGAACTTTAGTCACTTAAGGTTCTGGTTTTCTTATCTTAACTCTATTTGGGGATTCCGTTTACACTGTAATAAAGAATTTTTAAAAACCACTGGACAGGTGGCCAAGCAGAAGAAAAAAGTCAGGAGAGTGCTGCAATTTTAGGGCTGACCGAATCCTAAAGATCATTTATTTGGTTCTCCTGTCTAAGCAGCCTATGGCAATGTCCTTACATATTATGCTTCCATCAGGACTTGGTGACTACAGTGTTCTAAAAGCTTTGGATATAAAAACTGGTGTTGCAGCTCTTTTGAAACTGAAAGCGAAAAATCCAAGATAAGATTAAGCAACAAAATTTTGGAAATGTCGTTATCGGTGACTGAATGGAAGCAAATTAAGCTTGTGAGATCCAGTAAATTTTTGGTTGTTCTGCAAAGTTTCCTGTTAAAATGAACTTGGCAATGATTGAAGTAAATTAGAAGCATTTTAAAAACAATTTTAGTCAATTATTACTGATAGAAGTGTCCATCTTTTTTAAGGTGAAAATAACTCATTTATGTTATTGTATCCATTCCCACTTTTAAGCTTCTTCAGCAAAAGGTATGAATAATGACTGAAGTCTGGTTTCAGTGTTCTACATGAATATAACTCCTACATTTATATCAAGTAGGTATAAACACAATTTTCAGTTATTAATTTTATATAGTTTATTTGTTCATACTTATTAAGCTACCTTGTCAAAACTATGAAAGGGATTGGATAGGAACCAACACAGTATTATACAGTATATTATAAGACCCCATGAGAGACATTCTAGATAGAGAAATAGTTACCTGTTGTGTAAATTTAGACCAGAATGTTTGTAGTGACATCCAGTTTTGAGTTTCTATTTATTCACCTTCAATGGTAGAAAGCTGACTTCTACCATGGGACATTGGGATGCGTTAATTGTACATTTTACTAGTGAAAAGTTTATTGGAATGGAAAAGATCTTGGTATTAAAAAGTCATCAGGAATGGTTGCTGACCCTATGGGACTCTCTTTCTTATGAGTTTGTTTAGTTGCCACCAGCATGGGGTGGTACCACTACCACTGGACTCCCTCCTCTTTTCCCTACACTAAGCCTTTGCAAATAGTCTATAAAAAGACCCTTTTGGGATTATCAAATTTTGCGTATGCCATATGTTTCATTTTGGGACCCTGACAGATTCACGGGATATAAACATAATTTAAAATTAAAGAAAGAATTTAAACCAAAGGAATTAAGATGTTTGTTAAGTAGCGTGTTAGTAGCAGACCTGAATAGAAATTCCATGATTTGCAACTCCCAGCAACCCACTCTTTTTCTCTATTTTGAAGTGGGAGACTAGATGCAGAAAGAATCACTCCCTGAGCATCTTTTCTCCTCAATGCATTCAAAGAGAATCAGAATGTCCTTCTGGGGGCTATGGTCTGCCCGTGGTCACTTTCCTCTGAAAGGCATTCAATGGTCTGAAGCCAGACCAGGCACACTACACTGACTGCCTATAATTAGAAAACATCATTTCCCACCATATTTTCACCCTATATCGGATTCAAATTTAGTTCTTGAAAGATGCCTGGTATTAGTGACCTTGTGTGGCTTTATATCTTTTTCTACTTCTTAAAGGAATGTTAGAGACGAGAGAAAAAGAAGTTGAGATGAGGTTACTTTCACAAATGCACACTTGATATCATTGATGAAATAGTATTCAGACCACCAGTTTTTATTTTAGTATGATTGTACATATCATGTAATGATCTCTCCAATAAAATGATTGTGAAAGGGAAAAATTAATGCTCTATATGAGGTGTTTGTTCATTTAAATATAATACATATATGCACAAATATGTGCATATATTTACACAATATATCTACATATATACAAACACACACACATACATATTAATTCTTTCATCTCACACATTATTTGAGATGTCCTACAGCCATACATTGACTTCTCTTGTGTTGAAGTAAGCAGAAAACCTTCATTTATGAAAGCCAGCAAAGTCAGATGTGAAATGTGCTTTTGGAGACTAGAGCAAAAGGAAGAGTATATTATGTCCTACATAAACACTTGATAATTAGTTGAGAAAGAATACTAGCAGCGAGTTTGTACAGAAGCACTGCTTATCATTGTAACATTTTCATGTCATTATTTTTCATTTTAAATTCTTCTTGGTGTTTAAGAACACTATTTTAAAATGTGACTACCCAGAAAGATTTAAAAATTTCATTAGTTAACACAACCTCAGGATTATCTATCCACAGGAGAAAGAGACCCTATGATAATAGGGCACTAGATAATGTCACAGAGAGGGGACAAGGTTGGTAGGAGATGAGAGTAAGTAAATGTCTATTAAGTCAAACTTGACTTCTTCCCTGGGATAGTCAGGGTTTAGGCCTATCAGCATCCAAAACCCTACTTGGAAGTTCTTGAAGAAAAACCTAATTAAATTGAGACTTTAAACTTGTAACTTGAAGACATGACATCATTTTTTCTTCCTTCATCTTATACTGAGGAGGTACAACCAGTCCCGCAGGCACATTTCTAGGCGTGTCCTCACTAGGCAGAGTGAGTGAAGTCTTTCCCTGAATCCATGGATCAGGAATTGGAATCTACCAAGGAAGTGGAGGAGGCCTGGGGGTGGAATCACGAGATTGTGAATAAGGTAGGCAGGACTTAAAAGTCACTGTGCAGGAAACAATAAAGTCTTAGAACTGGGTGTTTGTGCAGCACGTTGTGTGGGAGTTGGAGAAAAAGAGCCTCTTTTTTCTTGATCAGGAATCAGATGGAACACGTTTGCAAAGACCAGCTAAGTCATCTGAAGTGAACCAGTCGCTGCTGCTTGTGCATATGAGTTGCCTTTTTATGTATGGTTTAGCTTATACTCTGTTCCTTGAGTTGAGAAATAATCAGCTGAGGTTGAACAAAAATACCTGTTATTCCTACATGTCTGCCAGTTTTGGCTTTTTACTCCGTTTTCATTCCTTGTCCCTCTGGATTGTGCTGATGACATTTTTTTTCCTTCAACTTTTTTTTCCTCCTAAGAGAGAAATGTGGCGATTATAAACAGTGTTGCATTGAAAGACACAGACTCAGAGAATAATTAGAAAGAACCCTAACTAATTGTCCTCCAGCTTCGGGGAAGTATCCATCAATTTTATCATTCTCAGAGATGTGAGAATGCAAATTTTCCCAAGAATTATCTATGAATTCAAGCATGTTAGACTTGGTAATTATGCAACCATAGTCTTTTAAAATTTTCTTTCTTTCTAAACAAGGGAATATTTGTTTAAGTCAGTAATCATGATGTTAAATAAATAAATATATATATATATATATATATATATATATATATATATATATATATATATATATATTAGGGTTGGGCTTATATTACATTACATGCCTGTAATTCCAGCTCTTTGGGATGTCATGGAGGGAAGATAACTTGAGGCCAGGAGTTTGAGACTAGCCTCGTCAACATAGCGAGACCCTCATCTCTACAAAAAATAAAAAAAACTTAGCCAGGCATGGTGGCACATGGCCTGTAGTCCTAGCTACTTGCGAGGCTGAGGCAGGAGGATTGCTTCAGCCCAGAAGTTCAAGATACAATAGGCTATGATAGTGCCACTGTGTTCTAGGATCACTGACAAAGTATGACCCCTATTCAAAAAACAAACAAAAAACAAGCAAAACTAATTGTGTGAAAAAATACATTTTATTAATTACAATTGTTAAAGAGTCTTCAATATGTTTTTGTTTAATTTTCAATTTACTTTGATGTGGCCATAAACTTAAAGTCTCCTTAAAACCTGTCCAAAGAAATATGTTATTCTCCTCTAATTATAAGAGCATTGGATTCAAATTATAAGCATTTGAAAAAGAAAAAATAACACCCCATAATTCTACTCATCAAAATCACTTAATATTTTGATGTATTTCTTTTGTAATTTTTGTGTATCTATGTAGCTATATAATCCAAAGCATATTATAGCAAATGTAAAATTGCATAAAGTTATTACATAATGCAATTACTTTTTAACTTAACATTTTTTGCCTTTTTAGAAAATTCTGTTTTGGTTGAGTTTATATTATTTCATTATAGATTACTATACACAGGCCTGAATTCAACTAAATAAATAGGCATTTTGTTTTTCCACTGGTTTATTATTTTAAATAATTTTGCAAAAATCAAATTTATGTATGAATCTTAGTTTTTGAGTCTCTGGAAATTTCTATAAGATGCATTCTGAATGTGAAATTAATACAATAAAATATATAAGAATTTAGGAATAACAATTTTTTAATTTCTTAATAAACACTCTCAATACTTTCCCCATTTCCATAAAGTTTATGAAAACAAATACACCTATCCGTAGTTTAGAAGAGTCTCATTCTAGAAAAAAAATTTTGGTTTAAAAATGTATTTGATTTAAACTTATTTAGATATTTAAATTCATTTTATTTTAATTTATCAGCTTGCTATACACAATAACCAAACTACAGTATTCAAGATAGAATAATATTGGTACAGAAATACACACATAGACCAATGGAAAAGGACAGAGAATCTGGAAATAAAAACAGTCTCTCAACCAACTCATCTTTGACAGGGCCATCAATAACAAACATTGGAGAAAGGAAACCATGTTGAGCAAATGGTGCTGGGAAAGTCGGCTAGTAACATGCAGAAGAATGAATCTGGACCCCTACCTATCACAATATACAAAAATTAACTCAAAATGAATCAAGGAATTAAATGTAGAACCTCAAACTATAAGAATTTTAGAAGAAAATATAGCAAACACCTTACTGGACATCAGAGTAGGCAATGTATTCATGGCCACATCCTCAAAAGCAAATACAATAAAAGCTAAAATCAATAGGTGGGACCTCATCAAACTGAAAAGCTTTTGCCCAGCAAAAGAAACCATCAAGAGAGTAAAGAAACAATCCATGGAATTGGGAAAAAATATTTGCAAACTATTCTTCTGACAGAGGCCTAACATTCAAGATCTACAAGGAACTAAAATGAATTGAAAAAAACAAAAAACAAACAAACATTAAACAGTGGGCAAAAGACATAAACAGACACTTCAAAGGAAGACCCAGAATTGTTTTTTGGAGAGTGGGCCTCTTGTAGTACAGGCTTCCTCAACTAGGTAAGTGCTCTAAGAACCCATCTGTGTCAGTATACCAGTTAGCATTGTAGTGAGAGGCTGTGTTCAATTTCAGTGAATATTTTTTTGGAGATTCTTTCAATATTTTTGCCCATTTTATGATAGGTAATTCACTAGTGCACCTGCCCACACCATGCTGCATGTTCAGTAGTTTTTGACCCATAACGGCCTGACCCCTGTGCCTCACCCTCCCTATTCACCCCATCTCACCCCAAGCAGTTTTGATTTTTTTGGTTCCCTGGATGAAAAATGTCCTTAAAGGGAAACGTTTTGCAGATGTGGAAAACAGAAGCAATAAAAGGAACCAAATACACGAATTTGATAACTGTTTTGAGCAATAGAAAAAGTGTCTTAATAGGTGTATTGCACCAAATGGAGAGTATTTTGAAGGTGACAAGTTTCAACCTGTAGGAATAAATACACACTTTTTTAAATAAATAAACTCTGGGGTTCTAGGGGTGTCCCCTCGTACAATCAGCCTCACTTGTCACTAGAGAAATGCATATCAAAGCTACAATGAGATACCATCTAACACTGGTAAGGATGGCTATTATTAAGAAGTCAAAAAAAAAAAAAACACACACACAAAAAAGGTGCTGGTGGGGCTGTGGAGAAAAGGGAATACTACACTGATGGTGGGAATGTAAGCTAGTTCAACCTTTGTGGAAAGCGGTGTGGCAATTTCTCAAAGAACTAAAATTGAGCTTCCATACAATCCAGCAATCTCTCTCCTGAGAAGATACCCAGAGGAACATAAATCACTCTACAAAAAAGAGTATACGTACAATTTCTTGCAGCACTTTTCACAACAGCAAAAACATGTAAACAACCCAGATGCCCATCAAAAGTGAAAAGGAAAATGTGATACATCTACATGATGGAATATTAAGCAATCATGAAGAAGAACAAAATCATGGCCTTCATCTCAACATGGATGCAACTGGAAACCATCACACCAAGTGAACTATCACAAAAACAAAGAACTGATTACCATATATTCTTGTTTATAAGTGGGCCCTGATTAGTGGTCACATGGGCACAAGTGTGGGACTGCCAGACACTATTCACTGCCAGTGGAGAAGGGAGAGAGAAGAGAAGGGAGTATGTGGCATCACACTGGGTACCCGGTCCACTATCAGGTGAAAAGAGGGCCAGGTAGAAGCCCAACTGCACCTGCATGCAACCTGCTTAAGTAGTAAATCCTCACTTGCACCCACAATATTTTCCCATTTCTATTCTCAGTCTTATTTAAAATAACAAATTAGTATTATCATATTTAAAAATTAAATTTATCAGATTGCCAATTAAAATCTATTTTCTGGTTATATTTCTGATTTTGTGAATGGTCTGTTCATTTTTTTTTCAATTTTCTTTTAGATATATTCTATTGGACTCAACAAGATCTTTATACATTAATAAAAATACCACATATCTATTATATTAGTTGTAAAATTTCCATTAGTTTTCCAAAAGTTAAACTTCAATATATCTCTTTGACATTTAGAAGCTTCATCTTGTTATATAATCTATTGGCTTTACATTATGAATCTTCAATTGGTTATAAATTTAGAAAAACTACATAATTACAGATTTCATATTCAGCTAAACTGTTTCTATTTAATGGCTTATTTTAGCCCATTGGGAAATAATTTTAGCATTGAATAAAGACAAATATTTGTTATTTAGAAATATTTAACTAATATTCCAGCATATTTATTCTGGAAGCTAGTGAACCATGATGTGAATTTTTGTACACTGATATTTTTTCTGAATTACAAATCTGAAATCTTGATTTCTTTATTGATTTTACAGCAGTCCACAGTTTTAAATATTAAAGTTGAGCAATATATTTTAATATTTTATAGCATGAGATTCTACTAGCTCTTTTTAAAAAAATGTTTGAGTAGATTATTGTATTTAATTATAGTGTATATTTTTTAAGTTTACAGAGGATCTACTTAGCCTGTTTAAAATTATTGTTTTTTAGAATTTTGTTTATTTTAGAATTATCTATTTTACTATGATCAAATATGTAACTAATACACATTTTCCCAAAACTAAACTTTAGAAAAGACACGTCAGTAAAGTTATATGCCCATTGTCACTCAACAAGTCAATAAATTATAGATTTGGAATCAGAACTTACATTATAAAAATTTTCCAGCCTGATGCTTAACCCACAAAACGCATAGCCTTATTGTTTATAGTCTGAAAAAAGGGTCATTGTGGGGCTTCTTGTTCATAAGGAGCTTTTCCTATATACTGTCAGAGAGCCTCCCTACTGGCTTGCAACCATTTCTTAAAGTCTTGATCCCAGAAAAAGAAGCAGCTCAGAACAATACCTTGCCATACCATTCTAACATTCGGTTTTTGTGAGTTACAACATAAAATAATGTTGGAAATATCTATTGTGAATGCTATTATAGAAATAGTCTCTTTGGGGGTAGACCGGGGTTGAAAGGGGCAGGTTCCTGGAACATTATGGTGGCCTAATGATATGTCTGTGAAATAAAACAGTTTCTGAGATTTTCCAAATGGGTTATTGTTCATGTTTAAGTGATTATAGCAGTGATTTAAGCCAAACTAAATATTCTCTTTCCACAGTTTACTTCAGCTCATTCTAATCCCTCTTCATACAAACTTGTCCAATTTTTATTATTTTTCTTATGTGGGCATTTGATCATGTGGGCAAAATTTACTGAGTGAAAAGAGTGTGGAAAATTTTTTTAAAAAGGAACAAAAAGGCAATGACTACATGGTTGGTGGAAGGTGGGGGGCAGGATTGATTGCAAGTGTTCTAAGAGAAAAATGATACATCCGACTGGGCATCAGGAATCATTTCTTGCCAATGAAATTTCTGAAACCGTGGAATCATCTCTAAAAAGAAATGATTGAAACCTCTTGTCTGAGCCACTTGCAATTGCACCTAATAAAGCTTTTGAGAACTCTATATTATTAGTAAGGGATGATGACCTAATAAGTCCAGTCCATTGATTCTGTGATAGTCTTGGCATGACCTGCTCATGGAATAACTTCATAATCAAATCTAAGACACCCTTTCAAGCACTATATGAATTCATGTCTCCAGTTTTTTGGGTAACTATTCAGATATGATTCTCTTATTTGTAAAATACTGTTATAAGAATGACGGTTCTTATATTTATAAGAATGCTTTCCCCTCACAAAAGAATGTATTCCTCTACCACTAGAGAGAAGACTGATTTAAAAAAATAAAATAAAAAAATAAAACAATGATTTATCAAAGTGTACAACCGCCTTGATGCTTACATCTAGCTGTTGATGTTGTTACTCTGAGATTAAAGAACCATGTTTGAAATTCAATTATTACTTTGTTAAAATAAAAGTAAAGGAGGAAGAAGAAAACACACAAAGCTGACAATTTTCATATGATTTAAAACAGCTGATCTATTAAACAGTCAAATTAGACTTTACAAGCAAATAACCAATTCTATCTTGGCTTTAGCATTGCCTCTGGCGCCTTTCTAGTATGAATATCTGAACAAAATTTTAAGAACCTCCCTTTTGGTGCCCGGGAAACTTACTAACTACTGAACATTCAAGGCTAGGACTTCCCAATTGAAAAGTTAGTCCTAATACTTGATATTAGCCTGTTTGGGTCCTGACTAGTTCCTACCACAAAGCTCAGTTGGCAGCTCCTCCTTTTACCAAATATCAATTCCCTTTCTAAGTCCTTTTAGGCTCTAAATTAACCTAGGATTTTCACCTTGACTTCTTTCGTTGCAATGAGAAATGACATGCAGAAACTTTACTGTTAAGCTATCATGTGGGACAGAGTTTGGTTTCTGTAATCATAAGTGCAGAGCACTATAGAGAGTTTCTAAGTGGTAAAAGGAAAGGAAATTGGAAGGAGGAACTGAAGATATTTTTCTCTTATGAATTAGCACAAATACAGATTTATAGCCTACACATGTGTTTTGTTTTTACTGATGGTTGTAACTAGGGACACCTGTAAGACAGAGCCAAAGGGGAAGAATTAAAAATAAATGGAAGAAAAACGTAATAATAAGCTACGTTTTAGAGCTACATTTGAAGCCTAGTATGTGAGACTTTAAAATTCTCCTTTCCTGGAAAATGTTTTATCATTTAGCTTATGTAATTTAGCATACAGTATGAAGGCTGAAATATAGCATTTTTTAAAAGATTCTTTCAGTATTTCCAACGGAAATGTTGAGCTAAGTGTAGAATTTGTGGGATCAGTTAGCTTATAAATAATGATCCTTTATGCTGGCATTGGGAAATCCCTGTTCCCACAGCTAGTTCAATAAAGCAATTAATATCAATAAATGCTGAAGAAAGCAAATCTCTATTCACTTTTGTCTGGATTAGTTAACAGGAGAAAAATCTTATCCCTCTCCTAAAGTATTTAACCTCCTCATAGGAAGGCATTCTAATGAAAGGTAAATAAAGTATATTTTATTTCCAATAAAGTATGTTTCTCTTGTCTTATATTGTCTTGTTCTTGTAGATGATTCACATTTCTCCTGCTTCCAGCAGTTTTTAATGTAATTTTCTATGTAGACCAGGCTCCTGTGAAAACTTGTATTGTCAATACACTTTTCTAATATTTCTAAATTTAGTTTTTGTTTAGATAACCTTCTTTAAAGGAAAGATGCCTTCCAAAATTCAGATGTAATGTTTCTTTCCTACTGTATAATGCTTACTTTACACATTCCACACAGAATAGCTCACAGGTACTTAGGATTTACAGAGGATACTTGAGAGAAAGTAATTTTTGGGTGATATCACATATTTTAGTAAACCTTTGGACACAATCTAACCAATGAGAAAAGGTTTTGCCAAGGCGCTGGGTGAGGTTTAATTGACCTCATTGATAGATAAGGATTCGGGAATTCAAACTTTTATACATCAGCATTCAGTAAACCAATGTCAAGAAACAGCCCTGAACTTTTGGTACATTTGGCAACATTAGTTGAGTTCTCACACTCAAGCAATAAAAAGCTTAAAAGATATTATCCTGCAGTGTCCAAAAAATGTGGTAATAAGGTAAGAGTTGAAATGCATTGTTGACATAAGAACCCCGTGGCTCATGCCTGATTTATAACACACCCAGTTTTGTCAGAGTTGGCATAAACGTGCTCTTCTGACAGTATGGTGATAACATACTGCAAAAGTTAAAGCTGCCAATTCTTACACCTTTATTCTACTAGCAAAGAATTTTAAAACAAAATTTCAATATTGCTACAATACAACACTCCTTTCTTGGTTCTCAATAACTGACAGATTCATTCTGCTTGCTTGTAAATTTGAGAAAGAAGAGAAAGTTAACTTTTAATGTACTTAACTCAATGCATGTATATATGTTTGTTAATTTTATATATACCAAAGTTATATACAGTTAAAATTTATATTTTATAATGGTGAGGTGCCTAATTACCAAGTCATAAGCAGGTGGTAATTCAGTTTTAAAATGAAAGTCATCTCAATTCAGTGCCTAAAATTTCAAAACATAAACATAGGCTAGTACTACTTTCATTATAATAGGTTATTATTATTACTTGTTTTGTCATCCTGCCCATGGAGATTGAATAAGAAAGAAGACAGTATGTCTTACAGAAATTACATTTAAAAATTACATTACAGTAAAGAGAGTAACAGGTTTTACCAAGAAGTTGAAGTTTACTTTCCCAGTGTTAACAGGAACACAATGTGGAGGAAGGAGAATCAGGAGAAAATCATGCAGTATGGAAAGATGAGAGGACCATGAGCATTTGTTGTTTCAATTTGCACATTAGTAAATTCTCTTAAACATTTTTGTGTTTAATCCAATGAAAAAGTATACTTTAAAATATTTATGTGTAAGTTGAACTATGTTCAAAATGGTTAATATACTTACTGATGCTTTTATCAAGGGATTCATAAGACATTAAGGTATATTGTATTATTTAATTAAGCTTTTTTTTTTTTAGATAGCAGGATTTATTGAGAGGACAGAAAAGCTCCCATAGTAGGAGGGGACCCGAAGAGGCTACCCATTTAGATAAGCTTTTTATTTTGAGATAATTGTAGACTCACATGCAGTTGTGAGAAATAATGTGAAAAGATCTGCATGTACCATTTTCCCAGTTTTCCCTAGTGGTAACAAGTTGCATAACTATACTACATTTCACAAGTAAGAAATTGACATTGATACAATCCACTGATCATACTCAAATTTCTCCAGTTTCACTTATACTTGTGTGTGTGTGTGTGTGTGTGTGTGTGTTTAGTTCTCATAATGTAGTCACAAGTGTAAGCTCATATATCCACCACCATAGTAAGGATGCTGAAGAGTTCCACCATCACACTTCTCTCTCCTTTGGTCCTTTTAGCATAAGACCCACCTCCTTCTTTTACCCTCACCCCACCCAAATTCCTGACAACTACTAACCAATCCCCCCTTTCTGCAATTTGGTCATTTCAAAAATATTATATTAATGAAATTATGCACTATATAGCCTTTTGATACTGTTTTATTTTTAACTCAAAAAAATTTACTGGAGATTCATCACCAGTTGTGTGTATTCATCTCCAGTTTGTTTCTTTTTATTGCTGACAATATACCATGATATGGATATACTACCTTTTGTTTAATCATTCACCCATTGTAGAACATCTGGATTTGGTCTGGTCTCCCAGTTTTGGGTTATTATGTTAAGCATTTAGAGACTTTTCTGTTGTATTTCTGTTATTGAATTTTTGTTTTAATCCTTTATGTTCAGAGAGCATATTCTGTATGAGTTCAATAATTTTAAGTGTGTTGACCAAGATATTGGTGTTTTCTTTTTTTTTTTTAAGTGTACATTCCACTGTTGTTGAGTGGCTCGTTCTGTCTATGTCAATTAGATCCCGTTGGCTAATTTTATTGTTTAGATCTTCTATATCCTTGTTGATTTTCTGTGTAGCAGTTCTTCCATTTATAAGTTCTTAACAATAATAATTAAAAATCTGTTTATATTTCCCTCAAGCTATTGAGACTCCTCTTTGGCACCCATATGTTTAAAATCATTGTGTCTTCCTGGTAAATCAATCTTTTATCATTTTGTAGTGCTCCCTTTGTCTCTAGTAATTTTTTCTTTTGTTTAAGTCTATTTTATCTGGTGAACCACTCCTGCTTTTTTTTAAATTAATATTTGTACAAGTATATCTTTTTATCCTTTTATTTTCAACCTACCTATGTTAAATTTGAAATAAATTGCTGTTAAACGGCATATAAATGGGTCTTTTTTTATCAACTCTACTAATCTCTGCTTTTTAATTGGTCTGTTTAGAATGTTTAGGCTTATAGTAATTATTGATGTATTAGAGCTTAAGTCTGCTATTTTATTATCTGTTTTTTAATTCCTCTATTTTGTGTTTCTCTGTTTTATTTTTTCTTGCCTTCCTGAGGGTAACTTGAACTTTTTCTTAGGTTTAGATCTATAGTGGTTGCTCTAGATATTATAATACATATGTGACTTGTCACAGGTTACTGACTAGCAACATTTTGCCACTTTGAGTGAACAGCAGAAACCTCACTTTTATGTCCCTTTACCATCCCCACTTTTAAATATTGATTATCTTGAAAATCAGATGATGTTATAAATTTTTAATCCTATCTCAAAATATGATTTATAAGACTCATGAGAAGTATGGTCTATTATATGTATCCATGATGTCTCTTGGTGGAGAAGGAAAGTCTCAGGCACAGTGGGAAAGGAGAGCACTTGTGTTGACCACTTGCTGTCAGTTAGCTTTCTGATGAATCCACCTAACTGGTAATGACCAACTAGCCTGATATTGTTGACAGAATCATTCACAGGAGGAATGTACCTACCTAGGCCAACTTCTGTTGTTAGGTTGGTGGTCATAAAATGTGGAAACTGAGTCATCATCTTCTGTTGGGTGGCAATCATGTGATGACATGGCACTTTGTTGTTTCTGCAGTCCTGGAGTCTTGAGTCAGTTTCCTTCTCCTCTCCAGTTTTAGAGTTTCCCTTTGGCCACCTATTGCATTATTTCCAGAGTTTATAGTTGTTTTTAGTAGAGTGGAAGAGAGAAATATGAATCTACATTATCTTATCCAGATGGGATGTGCCACAGAGTGTATTTTAACATTTGAAAGACTAATTTTTTTCAGAAGTTGATAAAAACCATATTCCAATATTTTTATATGAGAATGGTAGAAATAAAGGAAGAAGAGGTTAGTGAGATAAGAGTGGGTCTGATGTTGCTGAGTGTGCAAAAAATTAATTGAAAGCAGTATTTCAGAGTCACAGCAATTTTATATCATAAATAGGAAACAGCCCATATATTATGGGCATAAAGGAAAAAGGAGAATCAGATACTGGATATTTTGACAATGTCAAGATATCAGTAATGAAGTGTTTGTATTAGCTTTGGTAATTTCCCAAATTATTTAAATCTGATGATTTAAAAGCATCATCAGAATAAACTAACATGAGCTAACTGCCAAAGCAGTAAAAATGTATTGTCCTATTAAGTTATGTTTCTAAACTAATTCAACAATTCGACAGACCAATAATAGCATAGATACCTTTGATAAAAAGATAACATTAGATATGCATATGAAGCCATCATAAACCTAGAGAAACTAAAACAAATAGGTCAGAAAGTTAACAAAAGAAACAAAGTCACATGTATATATGATAAGGGTGATACTTCAGCTTAGTAGAAAAACATGTAATAAATAGTGTTGGCTCAATTTTATATTCAAATAGAAAAAAAAAGAAATTTAACCAATACCTCACAACATATTCAAAGACCAGTTCCAGATAGATCACAACCTAAATTTGAAAGCTATTATGCAGCCATTGCCAGACCATTGCCACCATTGGCTTGCTAAGCTATGGTGTGACTATGTGCTCTTTGAGGTACGGCCAGGCCATGTTTTCTTAAACTTTGGCCCCCTCCCCTACCTTGGGGAGGTGAATCTCCTCTTTTCCTCTCTCTCTCTTTCTAATTTACCTTATAAATAAACTATATTTTCTAAGCTAAAAAAAAAAGAGATATTATGCTATAGATAACATAAGAAGTCTTTCATAAACTTGGGGCAGGTAAAGATTTATTTCTTAAGCAGAACGAGAAGGCATTAAGAAAAAGGTTTATAATTTGGACTAAATTAAAATTTAAAACTTTTGTTCATCATAAAACAATATTAAGAGAATGAAAAGGCAATCCACAGAGTGGGAGAATAAATTTGCAATGCATATATCTAACAATGGGCTCTTATCTAGAATGTATAAAGGATTCTTACACATTGAGATTAAAAAAAGACAGACAACCCAATTGAAAATTTGTCAAAAAACTTGAACAACACTTTACAAAAGAGGTTGTCCAAATGGTCAATAAGCATATGAAAAGTCTTTCAACTTCATTATTCATCAAAGAAATTAAAATTAAAACTAAAATGTGATATCCTACACACTCACCAAAATGAAATAAAAAGAGAGAGAGAGAGATTGAAAATATCAAAGGATGGCAGGAGTTTGGTGCAACTTGAATTTTTTATACACTATGCCTGGCAGTATAAACTAATTTTGTCACTTTGTAAAAAAATATTTGGTAATAAAGATGAACATGCACATAATTCTATAAACCCAACATTTCCACTCCCACATATACACATGTTCATACATGCACCAAAATACAGGAAACAACCCCAAATCTCATCAATAGCAGAAAAAACAAATAACCTGTAGTATAACATACAGAAATACCATTGAGTCAAAAAAAATTTTTTTTAAAGAATTACTGTCATATACAACAACATGATAGGTATATACTGCTGAGCAAAAGAAGTCAGACAATAAAAAGTACATTCCTCGTAATTTTATTTATTTTTTAAAAAACAAAAGCTACAACCAAATTTCATAACAAAATTCAAAATACTGATTTACATTTGGATGTTTAATTTCTGAGAATAGAAATGACAGAGGCTTCTGAGTACTTCATTATGTAAAAGTTATTGAGTTATATATACACTTAAGATTTATGCACTTTAATGTATTTACACATTAACCTATTAAAGCATCACAGAAAAAAATCTATTACTTGAAATCTATATTATAACTACTTGTGAATAACTATAAGATAACATAAAGAAAAGAGCCAGTAGTAATTTTAAAGTATTATTTAATTAATACCCCTCATTAAAAACCACAACTGAGGAAAATATGGGTGATTAGAAATCAGGTAATTAGAAATTGATTTGGGAGAGGAATCCTCTCTTTACTTACGATAAAATATAGCAGGTCATTTAACAGTTCAGTATCAGTTTTCTCATCTTTTGAAACATAATATAAACTAAAATACTTGCCTCAATCCAAATTATATAGATGGTAGTATTTGAAGATGACTTGGCAAGTGTTATAAGTTTATACACTTGAGCATAGTGCATTTTTACATGGAGGATAACTCCATAGCCCTGCTAAACCCATATTGTTTAAAACTGAACTCTTTATACATAATTCGGTCCCTTTGCTTATGATTCCTTTTATACATATTCCAGTGAATTTCTGTCTGCCCAGATGCCCTACCTTCCAATCTCAGTATCATTCTTATCTTGTCCCTCATCCTTTATGTCTCCTCACAACAAATCTTTTTTAATCTTATCTCCTAATCTTTCACATCGTCTACTTCTTTCTCTCCATTTTAGCCCTACCCAAGACCACCCTTATCTCTTATCAAAACTGATATAATAAACTTGAAGTTCTAGCACCTATGAAAAGTCTCCATACCGTTGCCAAATTCCACTGGCAAAAATATAGATCTGACAACTGACACAATAATCCTTCCATTGACTTGGAAATGCCCTCAGAATAAATCCCATTCTTGGACATAGCAAAGTTGCCCTTCATAATTAGATCCCTGTTGTTTATTTTCAAACTTGATTCACACAATTCCTCAAGTCTACAATTTGCCAGAATTTTCCCTCAGCCTCACTAAAATACCTGCATGCTTTGAAAAGCCAATAATATCTCAATCTGTTAACAATATCTTCTCTGTGAAAAGTCTCTCCCGCCTGCCCCCTCTCCCCTCCCCCCCCCCGTTCTCTCCTGCATCCCTTCACAAACTTCTGCATTCACAGATTAGACATTACCACTAGGAAAGCTTCCCTAAAAAGCTAGGTATGAAGAGTGTTTCTGTGCTTTCACAGCACCTTAGCCTTTCATCAAACTCTCTTGTGATTTGCCAGCTTACTGGTAGAGTGTCTGACTAGAATGCAACTTCCCTGAGGTCCAAGTTCACCTCTTACTTGTCATTCTATTGCTAAGAGGATACAAGATATTTAGTAATCATTTTGATGACAAGGTCTTGAATAAGTAAAAGACTACTTGGGTATAGAATTTGCTATACAGATTCTGTATGAAGTTCTGTAACCCTTTGCAAACAGGTAAAGTGGAGTCTCAGCCAGATGGAGAGGTAGTGTGAAGGAAAACTGGTAACTCACCAGAGAAAAGTAGGAGTATTGGAGAAACCATAGGAAAGGTGGGGGAGGGGATATCATTGAATGCTTAGATGAGAAATAATTTTGTCAGGCATTCCAAAGTATGCTCTGAAGTAACAAAGGAGGACAACTGGGGAAAGTGTAGGGTGCGGAGGGGAAGAAAGGTAGGTGACAATGAAAGAAGTCAAACAAGATCCCCTTCCTTTATGAAACTGTACATAGTTTATGTGAATGTTTTTGAAAATAAGCTGAGAAGAAATTTAGAAATAAAGTATTAATAAAGACTTTCAAAAAGAAAGAATGGCTTGTATAGAGTAGGCGTTCTAGAGATTATGGAATAACTATCATGAATGTGAATTAAAATCACACTGAGCCTCAAGTGAAAAGACTTGTCATATTTGTAAAATCACAAAGAAGGTTAAAAAAAATCATAAAGCCAGAAATGTTGCCACATATCTGTACAAAATAAGACAAAGACGGATGGCTAATTTTATATACCAATTACTGTATTAAGGTTGAATATTTATTTTTGCTAATATCATTAATCAAATTCTTTTGTTTTCTGAGTTGGAGTCTCACTCTTGTTACTCAGCTGGAGTGCAGTGGCATACTCACAGCTACTGCAGCCTTGACCTTCTGGGTTTAGGCGATCCTTCTGCCTCAGCCTTCCAACTAGCTAGAACTACAGACACAGGCCACCACTCCCGGCTAGTCTTTTTGTGATTTATTGTAGAGACAAGGTCTCAGACTGGTCTTGAATCCCCAGGCTCAGGCAATCCTCTCTCCTCATCCTCCCTGAGTCACTACACCCGACCATTAGTTAAATTTTTAACTTTCTGGATGTCTTTTAAAAGTTCTAGAACTATTGTAATTATAAGCTGTGTATAGGGGTGATTATTTTATGAAATAAATTATTTTGGAGATGAAACATGCTATATAAGTCAGGATAGGTTATGCTGTATTGCAATAAAAAATAATTCTCAAAATATTAATGAAATATATAGAAAGTTTATTTATTGCTTTATGTTATGTTTCCATTATCAGTAGAAAATCTAAACTCATTCTATCTACTCAAATATTAAAACTATTTATGTTCTATATTGACAGATCTCCCATACTAGTATGGAGAGGGAAAATATATACTTGATCTCAAAATTTTTCCTAGAAATAACTGGTCACTAGCAATTGTGTTTTATTGGCTAGAACAAATCACATGGCCATACCGAACTTTAAAAGACAAGGAGAAGTGAGATTCTACCAAATTTCTGCATAGAAAAACACCTAGAAATTTTTGAATAGTTCTATTGATGACTTTGAACCAGTAACAGCAAATAGGATAGTGAAACATCTTATTCTGAGACTGCTATTTAATAAAATGGCAATAAAAAAGTAGAGAAGAGAAGAAAACGTAGTCATTGAGAAGTGGAATGAGATGCCAATGTGAAACACCTAGTAATTGACAGAGCTTTTAAGTGGATTTCAGTGTCTGAATCTTCCTTTTGTGGTATATATTATTTTAAAAATAGTATAATCTACTTTTTTCCTCTTTCCCATATTTTACAAAAGGATGTGTAAATTCCATATTTTTGTAGAAGTCTGTAATATGCTGACCTTTTTGTCTCTTCCAATTCTCTCACAACATTCTCCCCCACCAAATTATTAGAAAAAAAACTATGGATGAATAGGCACTTTGTATATCAAGCCACCTCGGTTTCATAGATATACTATCATTATATTTAAGAGAATGTTGATGACCCTTAGTGACTTTGGGGGTATATTGTCTGTATCAATATTAAAGAGTCTTCTCTTCCTTTGAAAGAAAGTACTTTGCTTAACCTGTTTAGTTAAGATGGACTAGCCTTATGACACATGAAGACTTTTAATTAAAAGAGTGATTTATAGAAACAGCAAAATAAATCGTGTTTGATATATACTCTGTATATATACTCTGTGGAGTGGAACTTTAGCATCATCCTAAAACTGTTACTATTAATCCTCTGGCAAGACAATCCCCTTTTTGAACACTGATTCAAAAGACACCTACTCTCAAGATTCTATCTAACTTTATAATTTCAAAAGTAAAAATAGAAACATGCGATCAGAAAAAAAAAATCACTTCTACATTTAGAAAATAACGCCACATACTGGGAATATGCACGTTTCCTATACCTCCTTTTCTACCAAAAAGCTTGTAAGAGATTTAACTGTGATACTTAATCAATCACAATTTGCTAATGATATCAAAGTGGCAGATTCAAGTGCACTTTAGATCATTTGAAAAGCCTTTTATTTTTCATGTACTTTTGTCTGGTGTAAAATAACCTTTAAAACTCTGTCTCAACCCTCTCTTTAGTGAAAAGACAGAGACTAATCACAAATGGGAACTGATTGCTGTTCACCAAACTTGAAATAAAATGCAAGTCTAAATCTTCATATGCAGAACAGTTAGAATCCTCTTATCTCATATTGAATATTAATATTAATATTGAATTATCAAATTAAGAACATTTTTACAGAGAGGAGAGGAAACTATAGATATGTATTTGATGGTCATATTAGTTTTACTAAATATTTTTAAATTTTTATTTGTTTTGTCTGATTTAACTGGTCTCCAACATGTTCCTTCTTTCTCCAACCCCTCTTCTGTAAATTTCCTCAGACGTTACTAGCATTGGCATAGTCTCTACCTGAAAATAATTTAAATTTCCAGGTTGTTTATGAAAAGAAGATGTTGCTTGATTACCAGTTACTGAATTTATTGACATTTTCTAGAAAAACATAAGTCTAGAATTCTCTACTTATTCTCCACATCAGAGCTTGGGCTAGATGTCTCCTGGGTGGTTTCATATGTGCCACAGTTTTTATTTGGACTGAAGTTATATGTGTGTATGTATGTATATATACCACACATATTTTACATCAAAAACTTATAACTAGATTTTAACATAATTATTCAGATATTTGTCTTCCCTTGATCACAATCAAAAGGCCCGTCATTCTTTTAGAGAAATTGCTTGCATTGTGTAGCAACTACTTCCTTCAGCTAGAGTTTGTGTGATGCTCTTTTTTCCTTCTAGCCTTCTTTACTCATAAGGGTTTTGTTTCTGCCTTCTATAAGCATTTTAGTTTGTCACCCTTATTTGTATAAATAACATTATTTGTGTGTCGGTGTTATGGACTGAAATGTGCCCCCTACCCACAGTTTAATGTTGAAGCCCTAAACCCTATTACCAAATAGTGTAACTGCATTCTGCATTTGAAAATAGACCCTCAAAGAGACCCTTAAAGTTAAAATGAGGCTATAGGTAGGGTTAAAATTCAATCCGACTGGTGCTTTTATAAAACAAATAATTTTGGACACAGAGAAGGACAGCAAGAGTGTGTATGCACAGAGGGTCAAGCATGTGAAGACCCAGCAGATGGGTGGCCATCTACAAGCCAAGGAGGAAACCAACCTGCTGACACCTTAATTTTGGACTTCCAGCCTCCAGAACTGTGAGAAAATAAATTTCTGTTGTTTAAATACGGTCCATTGTACTTTGTTACAGCAGCCCTAAAAACCAAAAACAACTAGTTTCACATCAAATAAGTTAAGTAGCATTTCACAAATACGGAGGATTATGATTTTGCTCTTTGTCCAACTGGAATGGTGCAATTTAACATTTAGAATATGATGTGCTTACAAGAAATTTGAAGGTGCTTGGAGACATCACAATAGAATGTATCATCAGCCTTTCAGAGAGTCTGAGGTGCAGGGGAAGAATAGATGTGCCTTATTTAATAGTAAACCAAGAATTGTAAGATTGGTTTTAAATATGAGGCTCAAAAAATAGTCACAAGGAATGAAGGTATTGATTTACTGTAGAGTTGTTTCTCATACAGGAAACTTTATGCTGATACTATAGAAAAAATACATTTTTATTAGTGTGCAAAATAAAATGTATTCTCCTGAGAAACTCAGATGTCAGTTAGTTGAGAAACATCACAGAGTAAGACTGCTACTAACCGATATTTAACTAAAGTCACTTAACATTCAGAAAACAAAAATATGAGATAGGTCTGTTTTCCCATCCTTCTTTCTCTTCCTCTCCCTAATCCTGCTGGCTACTCTTCAACTAATCAAATCTAACTTTAGTAATATCTTGAATATCTCTGCTCACTGCCTAAGATGGGAAGACCCAAATCACTTTTTGCTTCTGCTCCTTTGTCAATTTTTTCTGTTTCTCTTTTCAAGAACATTATCTCCTCAAAAATAGCACACTACAGCAAATCAACCATTTAGCAGAGCTGACTACATAATTTGGGTGACCCTCTGTCAAATAAAGCAAAAAAATAAAATAAAATAAAGTTAAAGATGCTATAATACTTTAATACATAAAACATTTTGCTTTAAAAATATTTTATTACTTATAAAACACCATGGGGGTAACATGATATGAGTATCAACAAACTTACAAATTATAAAAATGTAATATTTTGGTATAATTTTATAATATGCAACAAATAATACTTTATTAATGTAATATATTGATTGATTATAAGATGTCTCTGCCTTACATTGTTGAAAATTCACATTAGGCCATCAAAGTTTATGGTTTTTTTTTTTTTTTTTTTGAGTTGGAGTCTCACTCTGTCGCCCAGACTGGAGTGCAGTGGCCGGCGCTCCCGGTCACTGCAGCCTCGACCTGCTGGGTTCCGGCGATCCTTCCGCCTCAGCCTTCCAAGTAGTTGGAACTACAGGTGCGTGCTACCATGCCCGGCTAATTTTTTGATTTATTGTAGAGATGAGGTCTCGCCTGCCCAGGCGGGTCTCGAACCCGTGGGCTCAGGCAATCCACTCACCTCAACCTCCCAAAGGCGTGGGATTACAGGCTGAGCCAGCGAGCCCAGTTAAAAGTTTATGTTTAACAACTAATTTGCAATTGAAAAAATTGAAAATGATGTCATTCATTCTGGGCAAATAAAGATTGCAATATTTTTTGATACTCTAAGTTTGAAGAGAATCTTTCAGCTGATACAACTGTTACTAAGCAATTTAGAGTATTTTATAGGCTGTGACATATGGTAATAAGTTTCTGATAAATTATTTTGAAATATAAGTTTTGGTACATCTATAGCTAAATGGTACATCTATAACTAATTATTCCCAAAGACTAGTTTTTCTTTCCTTTTTTTTTTTTTTGTTGGAGTCTCACTCCATCGCCCAGGTTGAAGTGCAGTGGTATGTTCACGGCCACCTCAGCATTGACCTGCTGGGCTCTGGTGATCCTTCTGCCTCAACCTTTCAAGCAGCCAGAACTACAGGTGCACACTATCACACCCAGCTAAGCAATAGTTTTCCTGCAGGTATTTAACTCTTCACACAAATCTGTTCTGTGTAATGTAATTAATATATCAATATATATTTAAATATAAATTTATAAAAGAGCATTTTAATTTTTCCACTGGCATTTCCTGTAACTTGCAGAGGTTGTTAAAAAAACCCAAAAGTGACTTCAAGGCTTGTATATAATTCAAAAATTTAAAATACTTGTGTATTTTATAGCTATAGCTTCAGTTACAGGAAAAAATAATTTTAAAATTACTTTTCTCATTAATAATTGATTCACCCAAAGTGTCATACAAAAATAGCATTATTTTCTGTCAAATTTACCTTTCCATTTTTTTTTTTTTTTTTGGGAAAGCAGGATTTATTGCGAGGACAGAAAAGCCCCTACAGTGTGAGGGGACCCGAAGGGGTTGCCCCACCTTTCTTAAATTTAATTTCTATTACAACTTTAGATATGTACTTTGAAATGCTGTGGCAGTTTTAAAAACCAGAGATTGTAAACTCTTTGAAGAATTCCAATATCTGTATGGTATTCCTTATTTCAACATTTATGTGTACACTTTTACTTTGTAATAATTTACTGACAATATTTAGTGCCTGAGTTACTGTATTGCTGCTCAGGTCAGAAAGTGTTTGTGCAGATGCCAGTTCCAGGCTACTGCTGCTGTTCACACCCTCACTTCTGCCAGTCCAGATTGGTGTCCCCAACTAGCAGACCCCTTAGGTGAAAAAGAAAGCTATGGGCAGTCCTAGGTGTGCATTTGCACCCCAGGATCCAAGACAATGCTTGAGACCTTATCTTTCCCTACAGTCTTCTTCTCCCAAGTTCTTTATCTCATTGAGTTGAAACATTAGGTATTCAGTTGCCAAAAACCTACAATGCAGGCATGCCTTTGACTCTCCTCTCTTGCACATTCTCTCTATTCCTATCCAAATTGTATCAATTCCCTTCCTCAGTGCCTTTTAGAACAACACACCTTCTCATTTTTTCCTTTCCATTTGCTGAGTACTCCTTCTCAATCTCCTCTGTTCTTCCCTTTGCTTCTCCTGATCTCCTAACACTCAAGTTCTCACAGTTCAACCCTCAGCCTTCTTTAGTTATACCCTACTTCTTTGGGTACGTCATAGAGTTCATAGTTTTAATTATTGTCTCTGTATGGAAGACCATCGTATTTATGTCTAGTCCAAGTACCTTTCTAAAATCCAGATGCGTATATATATCTCTGTTTGGATACTCAGCAGATAACCCAAACTTAGCATGTCTAAAACTAAACTTCTGATCTGCCTCCAGTTCTACTCCATGCTTGCCTTTCCTGTTTCACAAATCCTTTCTTCCTGCTGCCAGGTCAATATACATATCTTTCATACACTTAATATCCAATCTTTCAGGAAATTCTATTAGCTTGAAATTTGAAATAAATCCAATTTCTGTCCACATCTCACCACTATAATCCGAGACCTAGCCACCACCATCTCTTGCCAGAATTCTTGCCATAATCTTAAAAAAAAGCCCAGTTTATTCTTTCTCTCTGTGACATAGTCTCTATAAACCAGTCAGAATGAACTACTTAAACTTGAAAATCCAATCATATCATGTTCTGCTCAAATACCTTAAATGTCTCATCTTCTTATTGAGGATAAAGGTGATGTACTTAAAATGGTTACAGAGCCCTACATGACCTGGGTCCTGTTACTACTTTGAGTTCCTTGGTCTTCATTTTCCTCTAACATATCAGGTATGCTTCTCCTGCCTTAGTGCTGTGTTCCTTCTGTTTGCTCTGCTATTCCCTCAGTTTCTGCATGATAACTTTGTTCACCTCCTTCCAATTTATACTCCCATGATACCTGCACAGTGAGGTTTACCTTGCCCTCCCTATTTAGCATTGCAGCCACCTCCCTACCAATTATCCTTACCCTACTCTGCTCTATATTTTGTGTTTAAGTTCTGTACATCTAAAATACCGTATATTATGCTTCTCTGTTATATATAATGCTAGAGTGTATCTTCCCTTCTCTAAGGAATGATCATTTTTGCCAATTTAATTCACCAATGGATCTCAATTACCAAAAGCAGTGCCCATAATATCTTAGGTGCTAACTAAATATTTGTGGATGTTTCCAGATCAATTCAACATCTTCAACTTCTCTAATATTCTCATTTCTCTATTTCACCTCTCCCTACCATAATCTGAGCACCACCATTTTTAGTTTAGTTTACTAAACAGCTGACTAATCCTTCTTCTGTTCTTCAGTCTTTTCTTCACGTATCCATTTCCTACTGATAAAGACTTTCTCTGTTTGACTAGGTTCAAAATCAGGCTTTCCTCTCAGTTCTCGTAGAATCCACTTTGAGCAAGAATGCTGTCAGTTTAGTAAATATCTCCCACCCTTAATATTCAACCACTCTCTATGTGTTACAACCATGGCTTGCTTTCAGTGAGAATTTTGTGGAGTCAGTCTAGCAAGAATTCTTTTTACACCACCTGAGATTTTCTCTTATTAACTCGTTCTACCATGTTCTTTGTCTATAAATTCCCACTTGAACTTGTTGGACTCAGATTTAAGTTCAATTTCTCTCTTCCTCTGCAAGATTTCATTACAGTGGTACCTATTCCTATCACCAAGCACATCCTCCAACTTGAATAGTCTGCCTCATCATCTTTTAATAAGGGTCATAAATAATGTTTTCTTTAACACTACTTATAGTCAGAACTGACCTTTTAGAATATATATCAGGCCATGTCCCTCTTCTGCTTGTGTTTTGCAGTAGCTTAGTACTTTCCTCAATTTATAAATAGCTAAAATTTGAGTTTGGTTAGAAGGCCTATCAAGTCACGACTTATCAATTTCCAAAAATATCCTCCAGCAGAATTGTTAATTTTACAGTACTGTGTTTGAACATTTTTAAAAATCCAAATATGAGGCTTGTCTTATACCCTAATGACAAAGCTTTATATTATGTAAGACAAATTATTTTGTGACATTAGAACAAAGGCATATCACATATCAACATGGTGATGGAAACAGTACCTGTTTGTACAATTTTTCCATTACCTATGTCAAACAATGCTTTTTAATTGAAATGTAATTTGTGACAGGAGATTCTAGGTTTTCAGTGTGCAATGCAAAAATATATACTGTGATGAAAACATTCTTTGTGGTCAAATATAGCAGTCACTAACCACAAAAGGTATTGGGTACTTGAAATGTGGCTAGTGCAGTGGAGGAACTGAGTATTTCAATTGTTTTTTTAAATTTAAATAACTATATGGGGCTAATGGCTACCATATTGAATAGTAAAACTCTAGATGATATTATCTTATATTCCAAATTGGGGAACAACTTACTAGACATATCTATTCTATTTTTATAGTACATTTGGGAGTATATTAACTAGTAGGTTTCTCACATGTTTATCATGGTGCAAGAGTAAAACACTTTTCAAGATGTCGTTTTTATACTTTTGAAATTCTTTAGGAAGAACCAGTGATGGGATTAACTAAAGATCTGTGAAAATTGGGTTGCTTGCACTATAACTCTTTATTATTTTGATATGCATAGTGTGACATGATGTAAACCTACATCATTACATGTGTGCATATACCTATATTATGTCATCACTTTAAAATGTTTATCTAAGAGAAATGA
Organism: Carlito syrichta; assembly: GCF_000164805.1. Lineage (NCBI taxonomy): Eukaryota > Metazoa > Chordata > Mammalia > Primates > Tarsiidae > Carlito > Carlito syrichta. Next base: position 167,013 of record NW_007001815.1, read on the forward strand.
CTACTTTAGAAATATAGATTAAAGTAATTACCAAACAGTCTGTTTGGCATTAATTCTATTACTGTACAGATGCCACTATATGTAATTTCATAGGACACAAAAATGATGAAAATAAAAATGTGCCAGGAAAAATGAGCATGGCATAAAAATAATTTTAAAAAAGCATAAGCTGCAACTGTGGCTTGTTAGAACTGATGTTGTCACAGTTGAGAAAAAATCTAGCTATTTATAAAATACTATTTGTTATTGAAATTAAATTAATAATATTAAAATTTGAAAATACATACAATTTTTTTTTTTTTTTTTTGCGTTGGAGTCTCACTCCGTTGCCCAGACT